>NC_138371.1:85398109-85434998 GCF_054177405.1 Leptonychotes weddellii | reverse complement strand
TGTGGCATTTTAGAGAAGACATTTACTCCATTGCATATTTTAAGTAACTAAGGATAGCCTGATCAATAGCACGTTACTGGAAAGAATAAAGAAAGCATAGCTTTCTTTAAGGAGTGAGTCGTTTGGGATCACGGGGAAACATTGAGGTCTGACGAACATTGTGCAATCCCAAAAAAAGCATCGTCACTCGTTCCAACCCTGGGGAAAACAAAATAATCATTAATTCCTTTTCTGAAAACCTTTCAGGGTCTTATTTATTGAAACTACCAACACAGTATCACTGATCAAAAAAATACTTCTATTATTTTGAGTTTATTTAAAATGAATTGTTTTGGAACACCTGGGTGGCTTAATCAGTTAGTTGAGCATCTGATTCTTGATTTCTGTTCACGTCATGATCTCAGGGTTGTAGGATCCAGCCCTGTGTCGGGCTCTGCACTGTGCATGGAGCCTGCTGTAGGATTCTCTCTCCCTCTCCCTTTGCACCCCCCCCCCCGCCCTTGTGCACCTATGCATATTCTCGCTACAAAATAAAATATAATAAAATGGACTGTTTTGGGTCTGACTCAGGAATAGAAAAAAAGAAATGATGCTGTATGTGGGAAGGACTAAATCAGATATCCTTAAGTTCTCTGGATTCTGTGAACTACAAAAATCTTGTAAATGTCCAAAACTTACAATTTAAATAAACACAGAAAAGCCATTTTATAAGTCTATATGTGGGGCGTCTGGGTGGCTCAGTAGGTTAAGTGTCCGACTTTTGATGTCAGCTCAGGTCGTGATCTCAGGGTGTGAGATCAAGCCCCACATTGGGCTCAGGCGCTGGGCATGGAGCCTGCTTAAGATTCTCTCTTTCCCTCTCTCCCTCCCCTCAAGCTCTCTCTTAAGAAAAAAAAAAATACACACACACATATATATATGTGCCTACATGTTTGCCTATATGTTTTCAAATGGGACCAGAATCTTAATTATGTAGTCCAGGCCATCAATATAAGATGAGAGCCATAAACTTGTTCAAGGAAGTTTATTAATGGAAATACCAGAAATTTATTGTAATTCAATAGATATGAAACATGGTGGTTCTTAGTATAAAAGACTCTAGGATACATTACTGTAAATGTTCCAAGTGCAGAAGAGACTGATTTTGACATGTGACTTAAATATTGTATTACTGGCAAGAATTAAGACCAAGTATCACCTAAGAAACAGAGCAGAACTAGCAAATGAAACTTCATGTGTGCAATTTATCTATTTTAAAATACCCAAGTTGTGTAAGACATGTATTACAGAAAAAAGGCAAGGTCAAAGAATATTTTTATATAGTAATGACTTTTAATTTTAAAGGAATGTATTTAACATCTAAAACAAATAAATATAAGAGCATTAACATTGTTATTGCTATTCCTTACCAAAAAAATCTGCAAATATTTGAACCTTGTATTACAGTAATCTAATACTAATCTTAAAATAAAAACACCATATCCTATCTTCCCTTCAATCATTAATTACCAAAAAATGAGTAGTATTTGATAACCATTCAAATGGTCTTCACAAGTACGATTAAAATTTACATTGTGTAACAAAAATTTTCAAAATATACAAAATGCACATTACTGAATATTTTAAGAGAAAATAGTTGTCACTCTCCCATTAAAAATTAAACTATATATCCAACATAGCACTGGTATCAATAACAAAAGGCTGGTATCAATCCATTGTCCATCAGTAAGAAGCTGGTTAACAAGATTATGGTGTACCCTTTCAATGGACTGATTCTATGTAGTATTAAAAATATCTTTTTAAAAGTGTATATTTTTGCATATGCAAAGATTATTTTTGCAGAGGTATAAAGAAAACTAGAAACAATAGTTTCCTATAGGGAGGTGAATACACACTCTTCTATACCCTTTTAATTTGGTAAATTTTAAAGTATATTACCTATTCACCAACCCCCCCAAAACAAACAACAAAAATTTTAATAAAACTATAAATTCAGAATTCTTTTAAGAGTCTCTGATATGGACATCCAAAATTGAGCTAAACATTTATCCTTTTATTTATTTATTTTAAAAAGATTTCTTTATTTTTTTAAGTAGTCTCTACACCCATTATGGGGCTCGAACTCACAAGCCTGAGATCAAGAGCTGCATGCTGCACTAACTGAGCCAGCCAGGCACTCCTTACCCTTTTTAAATCAGAGTGGTATCTTACATATACTCTAGAAGTGGTCCTAAAAGTCAATGAAACGTTACATTACAACAAGAAATTTCGCAGCAATCTGAGCTAACTTGAGGGAGAGCTTTAATTTGGGCTAATCAGAATGAACTCATGGATGCAGAGAGAAAATAGGATACTCAGTTTATAAGATGTTTTGCTTCTAAACTCTTCAGAGAAAAAGATGGCTAGAAATGTATTACAATATTTTGGAATACACAAATTAGCTGTTCATTTTGTTCTCTTGAAATCAAATTTTTCATTTAGTCACAACTCAACTTAAAAATTTGTTATAATACTTAGCACGCATGGACTTATTTGTAAGCAACAACCATATACAAAATTTAGTTTTTGGAGTCCAGTGCTGAAGAAATTAGAACTGAATGAGCACTCTGCCAAATGAAATCTGGGTTGGAAATATATCATCATAATATTAAAATAATATTACCAATGCCTCCGCCAGCATGAGGAGGGGCTCCAAAGCGGAAGGAATCAATGTATGCCTTAATTTTCTCCAAATCTAAAAAAAAACAAAAACAAACTAAAAAACCAAACATAATGTATCATCTTACTTAGTAACTTAAAAAAAGGTACAAAAGCAATTATCGTTCAATAAAAATTAAAACAAATGATGATGTTTCTAAGAAGTCTTTAAAAGGTTTAAAATGTATTGCTTTCACAATATATATTATTCTCCCAAATATATTTAAGTTGTTTACCAATTCCATGATGTAAGGCTCGCTCTGTTAGCAGCTGAGGATCATGTATTCTTTGAGCTCCTGATAGTATTTCTTCTCCTCTCATGAACATATCATAAGAGTTGGACTGTTTCTTCAGGGAAAAGCAAACACAAGAAAAGACCACTCAAGTTACTGTCATTCTATTTCCATTACTCACATGAGGAATAAAAAAAAAAATCTCTTTTGCATGAAGAACAAGTCCATTTTTCCCTACAATTAATGATGCAATCTCCTCCAATGAACACAATTGCTTCTCTAAAACAAGGTTAAACTAGTGAGAGCTCAATAATAACTCTATCAGATTTTATGATCCCCTTCTCCTACACCTTCCAATAACAAATTAGAGTGCCATATCTAACTTTAAGAAGTAGTGCTGATTCTCATTTCACTTTATTTTTTATTTTTTTAAGATTTTATTTATTTGACAGAGAGATAGAGAGCGAGCACAAGTAGGCAGAGCAGCAGGCAGAGGGAGAGGGAGAAGCAGACTCCCCGCTGAGCAGGGGCTCGATCCCAGGACCCCGGGATTATGATCTGAGCTGAAGGCAGCCGTTTAACCGACTGAGCCACCCAGGAGCCCCTCTCATTTCACTTTATCATCTGAAATGTTTTTAGGTGTGATATGATTTGGGGTCATTCTTAGAACTTCAAATTATCAACAGGTGTTAGTCTTTTTAATTAAAAAAAATTTTTTTTTTATTTTAACAAAAGTAAATGGAACATCAATTTGCCATAGCTTCACCTATTCCCATATCAGGTTTTAAGTTATTTTCCCTGTCTTTGGACAAACCAATGGTTCTCAAAGTATGATTCCCGGATCTCAAAGTATGATTCCTGGTAGCCTCAGTATTACCCAGAACTCGTTAGAAATACAAATTATCAAGCTCTCCCAAGACCAGCTAATCAGGAAGTCTGGTGATGGGGCCCAGTCATCTGTGTTTTAAAAAGCCCCCCAAGTGATTCTGACGCACACTGAAGTTTGGGAACCACTGCAATGGAAAAACAGTAAAAGGCCACAAAACACAAATTAGATGAACTCCCAGGACAAACTGTTGTTCTTAGTTCAAAGTCAATGATAATATGATGTGTTAAAGTCTGCAAGTCTAATGATACTATTTACTATTTAAATGGCATCTCTTCCTCATAAATCTTTAAAAAAATGACCCTTGAAAACGATTTTTAATGCAGGTTTTGGACTAATTTTTTAGAATTCTCACATTTCATGGTATTATTTTGACTTAAGAATTGATAGAAACTAGTAGTAATACGTATAACAATGGCCCATTAAAATTGCAAATTACTAAGGAAAACCATTATTCCCATGGTACAATTTAACATAGTCACGATAAAGTTTTCCTTCTTCCCCAAAACAAATTACTTAAAATAAAATTACTTACAGGATTTCTTGGGTCAGGCATGGTATAGAAAGGTCTTACAGCCAATGGATATTTATCAAGAATATAAAAGTCTGTATCATACTATAAAAAGAATGATTAAAATTAATTTTTAAAAATTTTAACAAAAGTAAAAATAGGTTAACATTTTGATAATTAATTGTCCTTTTAAAAGTAAGTTTTGTTCTTCAAAATTACTATAATTACATTGTATATACAATAAGTATTCTGTTTCTTTCAATTAACATTTGTATCCTCTAGTATTTTGCCATCATGTTAAAAATTTCTCCAATACTTAAATTGTGGGAGCTATTGACTATTCTATCATAGTTCAAATATTCGTTTTCTTCTCTTTTTTTTTTTGGACTTGTAATCTCTTTCCAATTTCTTCCCCATTGAAAACTATGCTGTGATAAACTTCTTTGAATTTCATTCTTTTCTTTGCTAATCTAATTCATTTACTCTTTCAGATGCAATTTGTTAACTTCCTGTTAAATTATCCTAAATCTCTTTGGGTTTTACAAAAACTACATTAAATCTATAAATTACTTTAGGAAAAATTGACATCTTTTACAATATTCATCTTCAAAAAAACCTTGATTATTTTCCCAATTTAAATTTTTGTGCAAACATCTAAAAGGAATTTGGTAGTTTTCTTCATATGAAAACTATAATTGAACTAAATAAGTAACATTAACATGAAATTATGACATTTTTGTTATAAAAAAGTTACTACATGACCTAGATTTAATTAAAAAGAAACCAATCACATTTCATCTCTTTTGACATTAAACATTTTTGCTAAAACGCAAGCGTAGAGGGAATGTCAACAGAGCTGACAAACTGGAATCTGCTCTGCTGAAACAGCATTTTGAAGCTATAAACTCAACACAGCAGTTTCAGAAATAGGTTAGCTCCCCAGTCAATTTTGAGTGCAGCCAGCAGGAGGAGCTCAACGACTGTTTTCATTTATACACAATTCTCTTAATTTCTTGGAAGACCACACTAAGTTCAGCTTTTATCTTCTTTGGAGTTTTAGAAAATAAGATAGGAAAGCAGCTTTCACAAAAGAGGCCGAAAAGAAACTCATTCACCTTCAAGTCCCATGAGTCATCAGGGGTACTCAGGGAAGACCATTTCTAAAGAATTTCAAATCATCTTGAGATTGTTTCTAATCTAACAGTCTGATACAGATACCACTTTTAGAGGGACCTCAGTACAACTTAGTACAAAAATCAGATACTGAGCTAATCAAACTGAGCAAAGCCTATCTGAATATTTTTTATTTTTCCAAGAATTAAAAAAAAAATTGTTCCTTGTGGTTTTTTATTTGTTCTGGGATCTTACCATTCTGGAAAACTGTTCCCCCTCAACTCTTCTTTAGTACCAGAATATGTTTCAGATTTAGAAAAAGAAATCCAGCATGCACAAGAGTCCTACCTTTTCCTTTACCAAACGACCCAAGAGTTTTTCATTTGGTGTACTGAAAAACAAAAACAAAAACCCCCATGAAATTAGGTGTTTGAAGATCAAATAGCAACTTAAAGAGTAAGGCCCCTCTTCTATTTGAGGTTCTCAAAGGATAAAAAATGTGGTCAAAATACATAGTTGTCTATCCTGCTCCTTTTTTTAAAAGGCAAGTACAATGACAACATTTAGTAGGTGCTGCTCAAAAATATTTAAATAAAACAATAAACAGATATAGCAATTCACAGATTCAGAAATAACATGGATTAAATAATTTCCTACAATTATATATAATTAAAGTTCACTATAGCAACATAGGCTATTCTTGCCATTAAGTGGTTCTACTTCAAGATGCTCTCTCCTTTTGTTACTCTTTATCAAAGGTTTATAAAACAAAAATCGGTATTTCCAAGTCTTTAAAATGTAATTGTGTTTTTATAGCTAAGAGGCTGTTACTTTAGCTTCTATCCTAGGTAAGAACAACTGACAAAATACTCAAGAAAATATTGCTCAGCTTAAAATAAGCATAGAATTTATAGTTCGCCTTAAAAATGTAATCTAGCAATGAAGGAGATGCTTAAAACCATAAATGTATATTTCTGTTAAACAAAAATAACGGGTTTTGAGCAAAATATGCTTAAAAAAGCCCTAAAAAAGACAATAACCATTCCTTTCATTCCTATATCCATACAAATTATTGTGAGGGCTTAAATATTTTAACTTAAGAACTCTTGAGAAAAATCTACTAAGTACTGTAGACAGTAATTTCTTTATTAAACTACATAATTTATTCAAAATTATAAGTTATATGATCTGAATTTAGATAACATAATACTATATAACAAAGAACAGATATTTTTATAACTTTTGGAGATATTAATTTTATGCCCTAGTCCGGTGTGGGGATGGATTAAGACTGCTGTCTACCCTCTCTAACACCACTGATTTAGAAAGAGAGGTAACATATTAGATGATAAAAAGATCACGGGCCAAAGTCCCTATATATTCTTTAAAGTGTTACAAATATGGGGGTGTGGTAGGGTAAAAAATGGTGTTTATAAACAAAACTATCAAAGCTCAGGCAAACCACATTAAACATAATATTTTATTTCAGATCACACATTAAACAAACAGCATCATACTATATATATACCAAAGTTAATAAAACTGAAATTTATCAGCTGGGTGGAAAAAATCATCATTCATTAATATATGCATTCTTTCATATCTTAAACCTAATTACTAAAGTTTAAAAAATCAGAGTCAAACCTCAGATCTTCTTCATCTCCCATTTCGATTCCAGCTTCCCTAAGCATAGCCAATGCTTCACAATACTCGAGTCTTAAAGTTGGCTCCAAAAATTTGAATGGCTCACACGGGAATTGTTTATTCACTGTCTGAATTTCAGTTTGAAACCTATTTGTACAAGATAGAGTTAATAAAAAAAAAGTGTCGTGTTCTCCCCACAAGAGGTCACTGTGGCAATACATAACATTTTTTAAGAAAGATTTTACTAATATAAGTGAAATAATGAGTAGATAGCTTTATTCCTCTACAACTTGATACATTTTTTTTTTTTTAAACAAAGAAACAACATTTTTAACATTTCACAGGAGTCACTGTATGTGCGATGAGGAAAGGGCAATCTGAGTAGGCTCAGGGGTAGTAGCAGCTCTGTGGTCACCGAAGTGCCTTTTCCAGCTGAGCCACTCAGCCCCACCCCCACAGACCCTCCTAGCTGTCTGGGGAACCCATTCCCTAATGGCTGGCTGACATGAACCCAAGAGTCTACTCTACATACTATTAGTTCTATGTGTTCCACTGATAACAATTTTGAAATTCAGAGGTAACTCAAAAGGAAATGCTTTTATTTTATTTAATTAATTTATTTTTTTAGAGGGGGGAAGGGAGGGGCAGAGGGAAAGGGAGAAAGACAACCTTAAGCAGGCTCCATGCTCAGCACTGGGCCCGACGCAGGGCTCCATCTCACAACCCTGAGATCATGACCTGACCTAAAATCAAGAGTTGGACGCTTAACCAACTGAGCCACCCAGGAGCCCCTAAAAGGACATGCTTTTAGAGAAAGTTGTTTTGTGTAAAATCAGCCTCAATACAAAAATTGGAGACTTGCAGGCTCTTTTTTAAAATTTTATTTTATTATGTTAATTACCATACGTTACATCATTAGTTTTTGATGTAGTGTTCCATGATTCATTGTTTGTGTATAACACCCAGTGCTCCATTCAGTCCGTGCCCTCTTTAATACCCATCACCAGGCTAACCCAACCCCCCACCCCCCTCCCCTCTAGAACCCTCAGTTTGTTTCTCAGAGTCCATAGTCTCTCATGGTTCATCTCTCCCTCCGATTCCCCCCCCCTTCATTTTTCCCTTCCTGCTATCTTCTTCTTTTTTTAACATATAATGTATTATTTGTTTCAGAGGTGCAGGTCTGTGATTCAACAGTCTTACACAATTCACAGCGCTCACCATAGCACATACCCTCCCCAATGTCTATCACCCAGCCACTCCATCCGTCCCACCTCCCACCACTCCAGCAACCCTCAGTTTGTTTCCTGAGATTAAGAATTCCTCATATCAATGAGATCATATGATACATGTCTTCTCTGATTGACTTACTTCGCTCAGCATAATACCCTCCAGTTCCATCCACATCGTTGCAAATGGCAAGATGTGTGTGTGTGTGTGTGTGTGCGCGTGCTTATCCATTCATCTGTCGATGGACATCTTGGTTCTTTCCATAGTTTGGCTCTTGTGGACACTGCTGCTATAAACATCAGGGTGCACGTACCCCTTTGGATCCCTACATTTGTATCTTTGGGGTAAATACCCAGTAGTGCAACTATAGTAGTAGAAACAGCTAAGAAAAAATATCTGGTAGGTACTGAGTACCTAACTATGTCACATAAAATCATTCTTTGAATCAGTGTATGCACCAAGAAAAAGTGTTACCAAGAAATTATTTACATTAAAGATGAAATTTAAATATTCAAAATATTTAACACCTTTCTTAGTCTCCTCTTGTTTTGTCACCACAGTGGCATTAAAGGATTAAAAACTTTATACCTCGTATCAGCTAACACTGTTAGTAACGTAAAATACCCATTTTATGAGGCATTAGAAAGAACTGACTTTTTAATCCTTTAACAACACTTGTTATCCTCAAGGTAGACTAAATTAATAAATAGTTGTCTTATCTTCCCCCATTCCCATTATACGGTAAGTCTGTGAGTGCAATTTCCCATTTTAATAACCACTATAGTACAGTGTCCAGCCTTTAAACAGGGGGCACAAATGTTTACTGTATTGAATTGTGGAAGATCATATTTTAGTAAGATTTAAAAAGTATATTTTTGCCACTTATGGATGAAATGATAGCTGGGATTTGCTTCAAAATAACAGGGGATGGGAGAAATGGGTAAACAAAACTGGCCATGGGTTAACAATGGCTGAAATTGGGTGATGAGTACATGGGGGTTCATTAGGCTAGTCTCTATTTTGTATGTGTCTTGAAATGTTACATAATTGATAGAATTGAAAAAGCATGTTTATATTCCATGAAAACACTAGAAATTAAAACATTATCATTTCCTGATTAGTCTTAAAGACTTTCACGGGAGCAATAAAGCTTAGCCATTGATTTATTCAAATCTTGATGTAAGAAGGGTTAAGAAGATCCCAATAATTGATTTCTAAATTCTTTCTTTGCTTTGGATATTAACCCAATCATGTCTATCAATATTTTAAAATACATTTGCCTATTATTCTTCTATGAGAGATAAGTACTAAGGATAAACATGAGAGGTGTATGACACTAGCCAGGTAAAGCAACTTACAACTGACAGAGAAACTTAGAATTCCTAAATGACTTACGGAATATAAAAATAAGGCTTTTATTTTTAGGTTGCCACCTTAAATCTACTTGAAAAAGTCCAGTGATGATGGTGTCTGAATCTCTAATTTGTAAACAGAGATTTGATTAATCCCAAGGGCCCGATTAATGCTCGATCTATTATTACAAAAACTGAAGTGGAAATTTCATATCCCAATATTAGAGAAGATATCAATACCCAAAATAAATGGGCTTCAGAAACCTTCTTGAATTATAAATGTGGGGGGAAAAAAAAAAAAAGAGAAAAGCTCTGTTCCTTCACTGTAGTTTCAAAGGGTATTTTATTTTATAAGGAAACATCAGTTGTTCCATAGACTACCTGAACGAAAGTTGCTTAAAATAAATGGCATTGAAATTTTCAGAGTACAAAGGTTTAAAAAAAAAAGGCTGTCTACAATGAGCTAGTCATCAACATACCAATGCAACGCGGAGAATGCCTGGAAAATATCGGTACTTATGCTACAAGATTTTTGTAAGATCAATGATTAATTTCTGCATCCTTGAAATTACTCATTAGACTTGCAATGGAGTAAATAAGATTCATAGTATTTTTGAACTCTTTTTAAGTATCAATGAAGCATATCCAAATACATCAACAATTAACAGTTAAATCAGTGATCTTTAAATAAAAATTTCAAATACAGCCCTTTGTCAATTATCAAAGTGCTAGATAAGTCTACAATAGCCTACTTAATATTTAGTACTGTCTCAAGTATGGAGAAAGTAAAAAAAGACTCTCTTGTTCCTACTTAACTTGTTTTCCATTTTCTTTTCCTATTTTCTCTGTGTTAAACATCATCACAAGTAAACAACTTTCAATGACCTTTAAGGAAGAAACTATTTGCCAGTTTAGAGGGTGTACCTAACGTGAACATTTTACATAATTCAATTCTCTGCACATCCTGAACATGTCTAACAATTTTCTGTAAGATTCTTATCACCACATTATTAGCACTACCAGTTTAATAATAAACTGCTATGAAAGTAACATAGGCGCTGTTTCTTTCAGACATTCAGGATATTTAATATAAAGGAAAAAAAATATATAGTTAGACTGGTTCACAATCTGGTAAACTTCCCCACCAAAATAAGGTTAACTAGCTGATCCAACGGACTTGGATCCAGAAGTACTATTCTGACTGTTCATTTTTGCACTAATTAACTATTGATCATCTATGTGGCAAGTCCTCTCCCCACCATATATATATGTATATTCAATATAAACTTAGTTTACATGTTCCAGTTCAAGAATTACTTTATTTTGGAGAACCCAAACTGGTTAGACATTAAGTCCATCTAAGGGATATACAATATTTGTTTTTACCTTTTTTGGAGTCCTTTGAATATTTGTACTAAGGTGTCAGCAATTTCTTCCACAACTTCATGGTAATGGTAATTAAAAGCCATTTCAATGTCCAAACCAACAAATTCAGTTAGATGTCTGTGGGTATTTGAGTCTTCAGCTCTGAATACTGTAACATTATTAAAAGAAATAAATAGTAAATGGTGCTTTAAAGTTTTGCAAAAATTGTGATTTAAATACAAAATTTTATTTACTAGTACTCAAATGGTATTATTTTCATTTATCATTATGGGGTTCTGGAAAGACTTTGGAAAAGCCATATACTTCAGCATTCTCTTGGACAGCAAGTTCATTACCAACTCCTACAGTCATGTAGTAAAAGCTCTAACAAATGTAAATTAATAAATGAGGCTTCGGAGAATCCTAAGGGAATGCAAGGTCCTGAAGTGCCTTCTCAATGATTAAAAATAGTGAGTTCTTCTCAATTTTATTAAAACTTGACTCCAGCTAAATGAAATCTGTACCGGTGAAGTAACTTTATATATATTCCAGCCATTACCTCTGTCCAGCTCTTACTGTCCTAACTGCACTTTCTTCCTTTTCCAGTCTTCCTGACTCTAGCTCTGCTCCATCTTTCACATCACTTTAAGACTAAAATTCCTACAACACATCCTTGCTCAGTAATTAACTACTGATCATCATGGTTCCCAAATAGCACTGTAATAGAATATAAAATGACAAAAAATCTAAAACCTTTATGCTTTCATATTTAATCTTACCCTATATTTTCCATTTATTCTTAACGCTAAGTAGCCTTATTTTTATTTTCTCCCATGCTCTTTACTCATTCTGCTTCTGCTGACTAGAATGCCATTTCTGAAGTCTGTATCTCCTACTCTGTTCTTAAAGCCCACTTCAGTTTGCATTTTCCTTTATGGTAACTATAGCAAATTCCATCTTCTCCCTCTTTTTACACTATCTATACCCCATAATTAACACCAATCTTGCTGTGAAAACCAGTTGATTATTCCCTGCAACTGCTATATGTATGCATGTCTTTTTCTGTCTTGGGAGAAGGAACAATGTTTATTCCCTTGTCACTCAAAACATGGTTTACTAATTAGCAGCATCAGCAGTACCTGGGAGCTTGTGAGAACTGCAGAATCTCAAGCCTCCCTCCAGACCTACTGGTTGGAATCTGCATTTTAACAAGATCCTCAAGTAATTCATGCACACATGAACATCTGAGAAGTGCTGGTTGATTTTTCTTTTATGTACATGTTACCTAGCACAATGCTATATATGTAGCAGGCATTCAACAAATAAGTAAATTCAGAAAATTAACACAATTAATGCTCTTGCCAGTTTCTCTAACAGCAGGCATTTAATTTTTATTTAGCTATCAAAAAACTTACATATATAAAATAACTTGTAAGTTTTACAGAATGAAGCAAAGCTGGTTTTTGCTTATAATTGGCTTCATTAAAGAATCTACCACATGATTATGCGTCCATGCTTAACTTTTAATTTCTAATGGACTTTAGCATATTCTCAATAGTAAGAACAGTACAAATAGTAATAGTAAAACAGAACAGCTTTGAAATAAATTGGTAGCAAAGTACCCAGAGGTACATTTGTAAACTTACAAGAGTAGTAAGGGGCTATCAAGGACAACAAAATACATTATTTGGAAGACTGCAACTACTTGTTCTTTCGTGTTCATGGAGAGTTGAAAGGCGAGTCCAAACAGGAGCTAATTCTGTTCTAATTACACTGAAATAATAATAAATAATATACTCAAGGTGTATTTCAGAGGGTATATATTTTCAAGGCATTCATTTTTAAAATGAGATACTCCCAAGGCAAACATTTTCTTCAGCAATCTTCTGTAGGAATATAAAATGCTTATGAATCTATTCACATAAATGATGTTCAGCTACTTAAAGAACTATTGAGCATACAATTTTTTTTTTAGGAAATGTCTACCCAGGCGAGCGCCTGGGTGGCTCAGTTGGTTAAGCAACTGCCTTCGGCTCAGGTCATGATCCTGGAGTCCCGGGATCGAGTCCCGCATCGGGCTCCCTGCTCGGCGAGGAGCCTGCTTCTCCCTCTGACCCTGCCCCCTCTCATATACTCTCTCTCATTCTCACTCTCTCAAATGAATAAATAAATTAAAAAAAAAAAAAAAAAAGGAAATGTCTACCCAGGCACATTATCATTTTTACCTAAAAGTCTAGTGTTTATATAGCCAACATATAAAAGGATTTAAGCTTCCAAAATGTCTGTATGCAAAATGTGTTCCTAAAACCTTAACTATGGTACAATTAATAAATTTTGAGAAAACTATAACCACCAAAAAAACTTACCTGGTCCAATACAGAAAACCTTCTCAAAATCAGCACAAATACACATTTGCTTGTACAGCTGTGGGGACTGGGCCAGGTATGCATTATTTTTAAAATATGACACAGTAAATACATTGGCTCCTCCTTCACTGGCAGCTGAAATGTAAACATTTATGTTATTATAACCAACTGCAAGCTTATCAATGCAAATTTCTAATAAAAACAGTTTATGCTTTTAAGTATTTCACTTAAAAAAATAAAAAATTTCAGAGAAACTATATATGACTTACACCTGATTCTAAACCATTTATAATTTAGGAGAGATTTACTTCTTTGGCTATATCTTCACTTTATCAGATATATACACTTCCTTTCTGCATCAATTTCAAATCTATTAAAACTACTTTGGAGTTGTAAATATTTTTTTCAAAAAGGAAAAGATATTCTTACTGATTTTTCTAAGTATCAAGAAAGCAATGTTCAATTCTTGATTTATAAATAAATGCCACTTGTAACACATTTTTTAGTGTTATTTAAGCAACTCTAAAAAGGGTAAAATGATTAAAATAAGATTCTCATATGAGAATGAGAATTAATGAGATTTTCCCACTTGCAGTATTTAGTAATATTACAATGCAGTTTATACAAAACAAAATTGCAATACCAATTTAGAAAGAAACCTACATAATGAAAGAGTTTCTGGTGCAACTTACATAATATCAATCTTGCTTCATCTGTTACTGCCTCATTTTATAATCACTAGACATAATGACTCTTGAAACAAGAAGATGCTATATTATTGATGTCAGTGATATGTGACTGCTGATATATATATATATATATATATATGGCATAGTCTTCAAAATAAAAAGTCTCATGGATAAACCTTAAGGGACAGTTGGGATTCTCAATTTAAAAAAAAACAAAACTAAGCAACTTGGGAGAAAGCGAATTTATTTTTAAAAACTAAGAGAAATGTCTTAAAGCATACCTGAGATAATTTTAGGAGTTTGGATCTCCATAAAACCCTTGTGAATTAAAGTTTCTCGGAAAAGATGGCAGATGCCAGACTGGAGACGGAAGACTGCCTGACTAGTTGATGTCTAAAAGACAATAATAAAATCTAATGGAATCAATTTGACACATTAACTGAGATGGAGTATTTTCTAATCTGCCACCTGCCTAGAAGGTTCACAGAGAAAACAATTCATTATATGAGAGAAAAGTTAGGTTATATGACAATTAGTATACGGATATATCTTGGAATTTCTTCCTATTATAGGAGAATGGCAATTTTGCTCTTTAAAATCTCCAACATCTCCAACTTGACTTTGCTGAGAGTCTATAAAAGATTAGAGAGTAGTTTAGACATAAACTAAGATGCTTAAAAGATTTCAAGTACCAACAATGCTTCCCAAAATGTAAAGTCAAAGTAGAGGTTAAAAATGTGAATGCCGGGTGCCTGGGTGGCTCAGTTGGTTAAGTGACTGCCTTCGGCTCAGGTTATGATCCTGGGGTCCCGGGATCGAGTCCCGCATCGGGCTCCCTGCTCGGCAGGGAGTCTGCTTCTCCCTCTGACCCTCCCCCCTCTCATGTGCTCTCTCTCTCCTCTCATCCTCTCTCTCAAATAAATAAATAAAATCTTTAAAAAAAAAAAAATGTGAATGCCTAGGGGCGCCTGGGTGGCTCAGTCCGGACATTAAGTGTCAGACTCTTGATTTCCACTCTCATCATGATCTCAGGGTCATGAGATCAAGCCTTGCATCAGGCTCCGAGCTCAGCACTCAGCAGGGAGTCTGCTTAAGATTCTCTCTCTCTCGGGCGCCTGGGTGGCTCAGTTGGTTAAGTGACTGCCTTCGGCTCGGGTCATGATCCTGGAGTCCCGGGATCGAGTCCCACATCGGGCTCCCTGCTCGGCGGGGAGCCTGCTTCTCCCTCTGACCCTCCCCCCTCTCATGTGCTCTCTGTCTCTCTCATTCTCTCTGTCTCGGATAAATAAATAAAATCTTTAAAAAAAAAAAAAGATTCTCTCTCTCTCCTTCTCCCCTTTGCCCCCTACCCCACTTGTGTGTATATGTGTATATGTGTGTGTGTGTGTGCACGCATGCGTGTGCACTCTCTCTCTCTCAAATAAATCTTAAAAAAAAATGTGAACACTTATAAGGGCCAGACAAATAACATAAATGGAATAAATGAATGATACTTCCTGGGTGGTGCAGGGCATAGCAGAGGACATAATGCCTCATCTAGAGTGCTAGCTAATGTTGCCATGCCACAGTATTGCCAGATTCACCTCCAACTTTTTAAGAAAAGCCATCTAGATTTAATGTGTAAATCCTCACTTTTCAACGGTAGCAATGAATTTAAATTAAAAAAAAAAAAAGATGCCAAAGAAAAATACTTTGGGGCCAAATTCTACAGGCACAACCAATAATTTCTGTGAATAAATAGCATGGAAAAAAAGAGTATGATGTCTACCTACTGTGGCCAAAATTATGAAACATCTGAGGTTTCTAGGCAGTATCAAGAGGACTACTGATTATTTTTATAGCCTTTTCTATAGACTACAAATTAAAATGGAAAAGGAAAAGGGACAAAAAAGCAAATAATCAGGGAAGACATACGAGTGTATAATAAAGGTAGACCCATATGACTGCAGAAAAGTTGTAAAGAACTCTTAAGGTGACAAATATTCTACCTAAAGCTTAAATCCTTTAAGGAGGAAGATGTGGTCAAAACATTAAGAAAGAAAGATGACATTGGTTTTACTACAATGGTGAAACCACTGAACTCTTTCACTTGCAACCAAACCAGAAAGGGAAATAGAAGACCTATGAGATTACTAAATAAACCACCAGGGCCAACTACTTCTTTATTATTAATTCTGTGCTCAGATCAAATTCAAAGGATTGAGGCATTAATTACTAATCTCCACCTGGTCCACATTCTAGAATGTCATACAATTTCTTTCACAATTTTGTAATGATATTAATGGTTATGTTTTTACTTATTAACTTGTCTAAAACAGGTATCACCTGGCAGCAAGCCCATTTATTGGCTTCATGTTCCCTTGTCATTTTAAAACAAAGCAAGTCAATACCCTGTGAATTATTACTTGACCGTCCTCGTTGCCTGCAATTATATTTAGGGGAAGGGTCAGTCAGAAAGGTAAATTGTTTCTTATATTGTTGTACGTACAGGCAAATGCCAATTAGTTCTATAAGTCTGAGACAGGTGTGGTATCCCTGCCCACCTTGATTTCGGCACAGTCACGTCACTTAATAAATAAATGAGGCATACCCTAAGATCAATGACTCTGTTGTCTAATCTTGTATCCTGGTTAACAGTAGCTCTTCCTTCCTAAAAAAAGATGAAAAAACAGATTTTACTAATTTTTTTAAGAACACAAAAACACTTTTAAGAAGCCATGTTTACTTCTAAGTGAGAACAGGTGTGCTTATGTGTGTTAATATTACACCCCCAAATCAGGGATCCAAGAAACAAGAAGCAGGGCCAGAGAGAAGATATTGTTAAAAGAGAGATGGAAAGAAGAGAAATGCAAATGAACAGAGGTTAATGCTTTCTTTCCATCTCCCACCCCACCAAAGCCTGGCCTCATTACTGGGACATGAGAAGAATTAATCACTTGCACCTTCATTGATTCCTGGATTTTACCTGCTAAAGACTAAAGGACTAGATAAAAGCTGACAGAGTAGTGGTTCTCAAAGTATGTTCTGGGCACCACTGAAGGTCCCGACGACACTTTCAGGGAGTCCATGAAGTCAAACCTATTTTTCACAGTGACAAATTTTCACTCTGTACTGAGTTTTCCCAAGGCTTCATGATGTGTGCTACCACAACAGAATGAATGCAGAGGCAGGTATGAGAATCTAATTGTTGTCCATTAAGGCAGACATTACAAAGATTTGTAGATATGTAAGACAATGTCACTCTTGACACTAAATTATTTTTTGTTTTTGGAAATATTTTTCAAGGGGCGCCTGGGTGGCTCAGTCATTAAGCGTCTGCCTTCGGCTCAGGTCATGATCCCAGGGCCCTGGGATTGAGCCCCGCATCGGGCTCCCTGCTTGGCAGGAAGCCTGCTTCTCCCTCTCCCACAACCCCACTTGTATTCCCTCTCTCGCTGTGTCTCTCTCTGTCAAATAAATAAATAAAATCTTAAAAAAAAAAAGAAAACAGTTTTCAAAAATGTTATTTTTATCATTCATATAAGATTAATATATATAAACACATAATATACCTATATTACTGTTACTTTTATTAATACATACTAAGAATTTCCTATTCTGATTTCTAATATTATAAATATTGATAAAGATATACAAAAACAAAAGTTTATGGGGGAAATTATTTTTAAGAGTGTAAAGGGATCCTGGGACCAAAAAGTTGGAGAACTGTTAATGTGAGAGTAAATTTAGATAAAAAATGAAGCTCAAATCACTTCACAGGTACCCTTCATACAAAAATAGGACATCAAGTTTTCAATGTTCTATAAATTAAACATACAGAGGAAGCAAAATATTTCAAAAATGTAATTTTAACCTCTTCTCCTTCCACCTCAGGCCGGATAGCATCATCCAGCTGCAGGGGCAGGCGGGGTTCAGCCAAACTGATCACATAAATCTGAAAGTGAGAGATTACCAAAAATATCATGAAGCACACAAAACCTGTTATCTTTTACTTAAAAAAAATCTACAGTTGACATAAATATGAAGCTATGTTTGCATATATCTTAACTGAAACTACTTGCTAAAATCAAAGATGTACATGTTTTTTCACTTATAAAATGGGAATCATAGTATTTCTTGCCTATTTCCCTAGGTTGTTGGAAGTCAAATGAGAGAACATATATACAAATACTTTGTAAACTCTAATGTGCATACCAATGTGACAAATAAGTACTAACTGGGGTCAAGGGGTCTGAGCTTACGGCCTTGCTTTGTCACATAAAAGCTGTTGTTAGGCAAATCATTTAACCTCAGAGCTTCAATATTCTACTCTGTAAAATAAGGTCTGAAGTAAGAATCAAATGGAGTAATGAATATGAAAACACTTTGCTCTTTTGAAAGGGCCATTAAACAAATGTGTTATTATCACTGTTCACAGCATTTGGCCATTTCTACTGCTAGGACCAAAGTCACCCCAACTCTGCTATCCATCAACTCCCTTTTCTCATTCTTTTTCTAAATATCCCTTCCTTGCCATCTTTCATCAAACATGTTATATCTCATTTCCTGCTACTCTTCTGGTTTGGAGCTGCCATAGAAGGTACTCCTCTGTGGTGTTAAAATTCCTTTTTATTTGTTGAATTCACTCACATTAATTGCACATTTTAGTGCTAAAATGCAGTTAGGTCATAAAAAATGAGCTAGGGTTTTTTGGCTACTCTTAAAACATGTTACCCTATTAGTTACTCCCAACTATGCCTGGAAAACCTGTTAAAGCACGAAAGGGAAACAGACCTTATTTAGTTAATTCAGGAAAGGAAATTACATTCTTCCAGTTGGTAGATCATATTTAGCGTTCAGTTCAGACTCTTTAAGAAAAAGTGTCAGAAGGATACTCCAGTCCTTCTGATAGTAAAATAGAATTGTCACCACCTTCTATGCTCAAGTATAGTGTTTCCCTTCGATGAGTTAATAGAAACTTGATTTCCAATGCAAAGTTGTAGAATGGAACAGCTCCCTCTTCTATTTTTATAACTAGTAGAAATTCACTTCATTAGGTTGTGAGCATCCTACAACTTCACACAGTACTGGCTCAAAGTATGTACTCAGTAACTGCTGGCTGAATAAATAAATAACTGATAAGAGTCAGTGCTTACTATAAGACCCTTTTTAAGATATAACACTTTATACTTTGTGAGACAGTTCATAATTATTTCCATTAAGGCAAAATTTGTAAGCTCTTTAGGCTTTATATTTATCATTTATTAGGGTTGTATTGAATGTTAGATAATTAGAATATTTTAGAATACATTTGCTCTACTCACTAAAATTTTATTTATTGAAGTATTGAAAAAGATATGTTACTTGGAAGATTGGGGTTGTTTTACTTGGTCAGCATACGCTTAGGTTGGTCTGCCTTTATAGGTTACACACTTCTTGGTGTGGTGGGTTTGAAATGAAACTCACACAAAGAAAAAAAAGTAATCTGGCAAGTTAGGTCAGTAAAAAACACAAGATTTTCTAAGTCTTGAGGAGTTCCCATGATGAGTCCAGTTAAATATGACCTTACTCTCAAATGAGTGGTATGAGTCCATCTTTCTGCAATCTGTCAATCTGCCTGACTGCTCTATCTTATATATGCTCACACACAAGCAAATACACATACAGGGATAAGGGCAGGAAGTGGCTACTTTAAGAGAAATTTAATGATGCATATGGTAGATACAAACTAGGCCTGGACCTGAGAACTGCAGGTTCAAAACTGCAGGGTTATTTCAAAAGTACTAAATATGTGTGAGTTCACTTATAGTATTTTAAAAGTCAATGATAACGAGCACTTAATAGTTTTTATTTCTGAGGAGGAAATAGACGTGGGAAAAATCTTTTATGAAAGGAAGTTATTGCTGGAATGTAAGACCAACACAGTTTTGTCTCTTTTGATTTCTCTATAAAGTATCAGTAATATAATGACTATAAGGAAATATAATCATTAAAAATTAGTATAATTAATCAACCTTTAGAGGTATACTGTCATAAGAAAGTTCATAGCAAAATACATTCATAATAGCAAACAAAGCTTTTTAGATGTGTTTTCTATTTTTCCCTATGTGACTATGGTATATTGTTTGTTTGCAAAAAATGGCTCTAATAATTCCTCAGCCTCCTATATACATGTCTTATTTCAATGATGTTCCCTCTTCCCATCAAGAGGTGGAATCTCTTTCTCCATCCCTTAAATCTAATTAAGTTATTTCATGTGACTTGCTTTGACCAATGATATATTTAGCAAATGTGACACAAGGAGAAGCTTGAAAAGTGCTTGCACACTAGGGCTTCCCTTTCTTGCTGCTGGGAACCCTCTGGTACCATGTCAGCAAGCCTGGGCTAGCCCGCTGGACGAACAGAGGCCACAGGGAGAAATGTCCCAGAAATATCAGTAGGCCCAGCTGATGTCATGCAGAGTAGATGAGTCACCCCAGACAGGCTGACTCTAACTGCCCCATACACAGAATCATGAGCAAATAAATGTTTTAAGTATTGGGTGGTTTGTTATAGGACAAAAGCTAATTGATTCGGTAATCGATTTATAAATCTCAATATTTTATATCAACTCTAAGAACATATAGATTTGATATGAATGGTTATGAGAACCACTCAAATCTATTTCTGTACCCAAATTTATATTTTGAAAAAAGTTACCTTTTGAACATGTAACTCTACGTCTTGCTGTGTACAGCTTCCAATTTTCTGATTCACTTTTCTCACTACACCTTCTACATCTACGATGCTCTCTTTGTTAATGCTGTCAAAAGAAAAAATTCCCAACTTTAATCATCTCATCAGAGATGTCAGAATTCATTTGGTGTTTCAACAGTAAAGCCGAAATATTAAACTCTTTTTTAATACAGTAAGCCACCTGAGATAGAGCCAGTCTATTTAACCTACTTACAATAAGCTATTACGTAGCACACCTTGTGAGATGTCTTGAAGAGATGATTTTCTAGATGCCATAATCTAGTTACCATTCATAAAATACTCTGAACATAAATGGCAACAGGACCAGCACTGAATTGTAAAAAGTAGAAAAAAGTCTTTCAATTATTTATTAAAGAACATTTCCCTTCCTATAGTTGAAATTTACAAAGATCAGCATTTCCTCCTATAAGGAGAAGCATGGGCTTCAATAAATGCAATTACTGGTATGTAATGGAATTAAATAATAGAAGAAGGTCAACTGAAAAGATTTCAAGTAATAAAAGGATATTAGTTGCTGCAATTAAGCTCTCCACACCTATAGTTTCTGAGTACACACTGTCAGTGAATTTATGGCAGACAGCCTACAGGATTGTGCAATCCCATTTAAGAATGTCTACATGAAGCTCAATATACACTAAATGGGTCACCTAGGCAGTTGAATTTTATAACAAACTTGAATTTTGAACATAAGACACTCATATTCTGAAATACAAAATTTATTAAGTAGCTTATTAAGCTCACCAATTGATTATTTTTTGATTTCTAGGACATAACCAAGGGAGAAAGGGTATAATCCAAAATGGTGGTTCCCATACAAAATGTACCAGTTTTATGTATATTATTGTACTGACAGAATATATCATAATATATTTGTGGAAAAGGATAAATATTTAAATTTCAGTTTTGGAGAGTGATGTCAGCATCATGGCAGCTCAACTGGCCAAAATTATCAATGTAAAACTACCAATTAAAACTCTCAGGTGATAATTGGAACTGCACAAGTGAGGTGAAAAGAGAAGAAGGAAGAAAAATGCAAAAGTGGTAAGTGGGAGACAGTGGAGTTTCTGACACAGCTGGCATAATAGAAAGGGCAAACATGCATCAAGAAAATCTGTTCTGGACTCCCTGTTTATCTGCTATGTCATAAGCCCCCATTAACTTTTATATTGACCTTTCATGGCTAAAGTCCCAACCCAGAATCCTGCAAAATGAATGACAAGAATCTAAAAAAAAATAAGAAAAAAAAAAAAGAGGAAAGAAAAAGAAGATTTAACTTTCACAGGAAAAGTTCTATTTATTCTAATGAGGAACTGGATCCTTAGTAGTTGCGGTGCCATTTGACAAGATTTCAAAAATCCAACAATGCTTATTTTACCCAAGAGAACACCACAATCCATTTCGATGAACATTTGCTCAGGGTTGGAAAAGGATCAAAATGAAGATAAGAGGTGAAAAGTGGTGAAGAAAGGAAGAAAAATTTTCATTTCACTTTACTACACTGTCTAAAGCTCTATATGTCTGGTATCAACTTTAAAAGAAACCCAAAAATATGCCTATTTCTTACATTCATAAGTCTCCTGCACTAGAGCCATTATCTAATATCTAGCTAAAACTTCATAGCCTCAGATAATGTACTAATGAGTAATGCCTTATTCTTCAATGTTGCCAAAATTTTTTTTTAAGGTCTTAGCTTATCTCTATGGTGCACTGAATTCTTACTCTCAAGTTTTTGCTCCCGTATTGTAGTAGTATTCATCCATACTTTTGCCATAGATTCAAGGTAGACAGAAGGTAACTTTTTGCCTCTTGGCTTTGGCCATATGACTTGCTTTATCAATGACGTATCAGTGGATGTGATGCCAGTAAAGGCTTGAAATGTGCTTGTGCAGCTGAACTTGCCCTTCAGCGTTTCTGCTTTTCTCCATAAGATGATGTCTCAAGTAGCTGTTGGTCCAAGGAAGCTGAGAAACACAAGGAGCAGACCAGGACACAAACCACAGCTTCAAAACAAGCCTAGATGAGCTGAATTCTAGCTGACCCACAGATGTATGAGCAAGAAATCAAGGTTTATTGTTGTATGCTGCTGAATTTTTACTATTGGTAAAGTATACAATACATACAACTTACTATTTTAACCACTGTTAGATGTGTAATTCAGTGGCATTCACAATTTTGTGCAACCACCACCACTATCCATTTCTAGAACTTTTTCATTATGCCAGAAACTCTGAACTCATTAAACAATTAACTCTGCACTCATTCCAACTTCCTCCCACCCCCACCTCAGCTCCTGGTAACCTCTATTCTACTTTCTGTCTCTATGAACTTAATTACTCTAGGTACCTCAAGTATGTGGAACTGTAATATTTGTCCTTTTGTGTTTGACTTATCTCACCTGGCATAAAGTTTTCAAGGTTCATCTGTATTATAGCTTGTATCAAAACTTCATTCCTTTTTAAGGCTGAATAATATTTCATTATATGTACATAATACATTTTGTTTATACATTCATCTGTTGATGGACATTTGGGTTGTTTTAGGTTATTGTGAAAAATGCTGCTTTGAACAATAGCATAACAAATATCTGTTTGAGTTCCCACTTTCAATTCTTTTGGGTATCTATCTAGAAGTGGAATTGTTGGATCATATGATAATTTTATGTTTAACTTTTTGAGGAACTGCCATATTGTTTTCTAGAGCAGCAGTACCATTTTACATTTCCCACCAGCAATGCATGAGGGTTCCAATTTCGTTACAGCACTAACACTCATTATTTTTCCTTTTTTTGGGGGGGGGTAATAGTCATCCTAATGGATATGAAGTGATATCTCATTGTGGTTTTGGTTTGCATTTCCTAAATGACTAGTGATGCTGGGCATCTTTTCACATGCTTATTGGCCATCTATATATTTTCTTTGGAGGAACGTCTATTCAAGTCCCTTGCGCATTTTGGAATTGGGTTGTTGTTGTTATAAGTTATCAGAGTTTTTATATATTCTAGATATTAATCCTTTATCAGATATATGATTTGCAAATATTTTCTCCCATTCTGTGGATTGTCTTTTCACTCTCTTGATAGTGCCCTTTGATGCATAAAATGTGTTAGTTTCAATGAAGTCAAATTAATCTAGATTTACTTTCGTCACTTCTACTTTTGGTGTTGTATCTAAAAAATCACCGCTAAATCCAATGTCATAAAGCTTCTGGCCTATGTTTTCTTCTAAGAGTTTTATAGTTTCAGCTCTTATATTTAGGTAATTGATCCGTTTTTTAAAAAAAGATTTTATTTATTTGCCAGAGAGAGAGAAAGACAGAGAGAGCACAAGCAGGGGGAGTAGCAGGCAGAGGGAGAAGCAGGCTCCCTGCTGAGCAAGAAGCCCAATGCGGGATTCAATCCCAGGACCCTGGGATCATGACCTGAGCCAAAGGCAGATGCTTAACTGACTGAGCCACCCAGGCGTCCCGGTAATCGATCTATTTTCAGTTAATTTTATATATGGTGTACGGTAAGGTCTTTGGCATATGGATATCTGGTTTTCCCAGCACCATTTGTTGAGAAGACCATCCTTTCCCCATTGAAAGGTCTTGGTACCCTTGTCAAAATTCCGTTGGCCATTTAAGCCAGGGTTTGCTTATATGCTCTCTCTTCTATTCCATTGGTTTATATGTCTATTTTCTTTTTTTTTTTTTAAGATTTTATTTATTTATTTGAGAGAGAGAGAGAGAGCACATGACGGGGGGGAGGGTCAGAGGGAGGAGACTCCCTGCTGAGCAGGGAGCCTGATGCGGGACTCCATCCCGGGACTCCAGGATCATGACCTGAGCCGAAGGCAGTTGCCTAACCAACTGAGCCACCCAGGCACCCTATATGTCTATTCTTATGTTAGTATCACATACTTTTGGTTACTATAGTTTTATAGGAAGTTTTGAAATCAGGGAGTGCAAGTTCTCTAAATTTGTTTTTTTTTTTTTCAAAACCGTTTTGGCTGTTCTGGGCCCCTTGAGAGTCCACATGAATTTTAAGATGGATTTTTCTATTTCTGCAAAAAATGCCATTGGGATTTTTGAAAGGGATTGCACTGAATCTGCAGATGGCTTTGAGTAGTCTTATCATACTGCAGAATTTAAGATGGTTTGTTACACAGTAGTTTTTTTGCAATAGCTGACTAATAATACAATCCTAAGTTTAAAAACATAAAATTAAAAAAAAATGCTTCAGTTCAAAGCGATCATCTGATCCTAAAAAAGGACTCTGAAATAAGTGAAAGTTTATTTGTACTTATTACATACACAATGGAATCCTCCAGTATGTATTATGCATTGTAAAGGGATTTAAAAAAGATATACAAAATCTGACTATGAAATATTAGGCTTGATTTAATATCAAACACAGCAGAATTTGCCCATTCAAATGAATACTGTCCTCTTCAAAGTGACTTTCAGGGAAAGGTTGTAGGGACTCTAAATGTGTTTCAAAATTAGCACTGCCTAAAACAATCTTAAAACAACTTATCTGGAATTACCTCTTGGTTTTGTCACATAAATTATTTTTTGAGGGGCCAATCTCATTTATACCTATTGTTTACTACTTGTCAGAAATGCCGAAGACCATGACGGAATTCTGTGTGGGGGATAAAAGGAGACCCCCCCCAAAAAAGAAAAATCAAAAGAGAGTGGCATTAGAGATGCAAGGAACCAACATGTTTCAAAAAGGAGAGAATAATATATCAGCTATAGGGTTAATATAGAGATTAACCTTACATATAGGATTAATACAGATAGATTAATTAATATATCAACTATAGGTTGACTGTCTCCAAACATTTCTGATAATTTGATATACTCTATCAGTAAAAAAAATTGGAGGGTATGTACCCCAATGTGTATATATTTTATTTTTTTCAGATTTTATTTATTTGAGAGAAAGAGAGAGAGAGAGAGGGAGAGCACGTGTACAAGCAGGGGGAGACTGCCTGCTGAGCAGGGAGCCTGATGCAGGGCTCAATCCTAGGACCCTGAGATCATGACCTGAGCCAAAGGCAGCCACTTAACCGACTGAGCCACCTAGGCACCCATATTTTATTTATTTTAAAATTATATACATGTAATCCTAAGCGTAAGTATTACCCTTAGACAAACATAAAATCAGGGTAAGGTTCATAATTAGCAATAGTGAATGCAGATTCATACTTTATGAGTCTTCCTAGTAATTCCTTATTTGGGAGCAATGACATCTTGTCCAATCTTATTAGATTCTCCCTTGCCCTTCTTTCTCACACACACACACACACACACACACACAAAGCAGTGCAGAACCTGGCTGATACAAAGATCTGTAAGAGTAGAAGTGTCAGCATTAACATTTTCTCATATGTGCTTATGTTTTAAATTTCATCCTCAATCTGTGGTCTTTATATAAAAATATAATTTTTAACTTTAACAACTGGTATTCAAATTAACTGTAGTCCTTTATAGTAGTCACTATAACTTTAGCTTGAAACTTCATTTTTTTTCTCCAAATTTTTAAATTAGAAAAAAATGGAACGAAGACCACTGAAGGAAGTATTACAGATCACTTAACCACTTGGACCTTAAACTTGCTGCTCCTTCTTTCTTTTTTTTTCCTTCTAGCTTGAAACTTTAAACACTGTTTACATTCACTGTACTCCTTAACAGCAGTCAATACAAAAAAGGCCTCTAGGGCTGCCTTTAAAAAAATTTTGTCTTTACAAAACTCAACCATAGGGCGCCTGGGTGGCTCAGATGGTTAAGTGTCGGCCTTCGGCTCAGGTCATGATCCCAGGGTCCTGGGATTGAGTCCCGCATCGGGCTCCCTGCTACTTGGGAGCCTGCTTCTCCCTCTGCTTCTCTCTCTCTCTGTCTCTCATGAATAAATAAAATCTTTAAAAAAAAAAACAACTCAACCATAACTAACACAAGATTACTGTGTTCATTACTTTAAAATGGCACTAAATAAAAAATAATTTTAAAAAGAAAAAAAGAGATGACTTCTTCTCTTAACTCAAACACCAGCTACTAAATATTAGAAAGTTAATGTCAACGTAAGATGGAGATCCAGAAACACAGGCCTGGATAGGTATCCCATCTTCCTGCTTCCAGACAAATTTCATTTAAAGACCACAAACCATTTTGGATACACAATTAAGAACCTCTTCTTAAAGATCTCTAGGGAATGAGATGTGCCAACCTTCCTATGTAACTCATTTAGTTGCTTCATTTTTATATGCATTCAACCATGAGAAAATTGATCTTTCCAACAAACTGATTAAAATAATGTGTCGAAGAGTCCTGTGGCACTTAAATCCAATTAGTGAGTCAACTTTTCAGATTAGTGTATTGATGAATTGGATATTCCTAGGAAAGATAAGTGGGGAAAACAACTGACCCTATATTAAGTGCCAATGTTGCTCTTAAGGAATACACTCAAAAGCTACAAACTGCTAGCGGTACAATCTAGTTAGTAAGGCAAAGATAAGCACCTCAGATTTAATATCTAAAGTAAATGCTAAGATAGTTATCCACTTAAGATATTAAAAGTGACCTCATATTTTGCCTTTTAAATGATTGGGAAACCCCAGCTGGAACTATCTGATTTGATATTTTTAATAGTGGAGTCCTTGCTTTTTTCCACCTGGTATATGGCCAGAGGGAATAGACTTAAATGTAGGGACTCATGGAATTAACATATAAATACCATTATTTCTGCCACTTTGTTGCGTAGGAGTTCACATGTTTTAAATGTCCAGTCTCTTAGGGTAGCACTATTCAAAATGGAAACACCTTGAGAATAAACAAACAGTCCTTAGGCACTCCTCTAAAGATAATTGCAAGCATTTCACAAATAAGAACTAAGACAAAATGAAAATTAACTGAGGATTAGAAATGGCCTTTTTCTCATGGACATATTTCTAAGCATGCTATTTTCCAAACCAAAGACCCTAGCAGAAAGGGTGGTTAGCTGACTCACTAACTAAGCTGCTACCTTTCCAAAGTGAATGTATTAGTAAATATTCATTTGAATTACTCATGCTTTGCTGGTCCTCAAATTTCTAAAGTAAGCTAAAAACATCTATAAGTAAGGATTTTTGCTTCATTTAAATAAGTAACAGAATCCATCAGAATTTATATGTTGCTGTTCATGTGTTGTTTTTAATCATAATACAAGGCTGATGATATATTAAGCAATACAAGTCATGGTGTTTTCCAAATTTTTCTTTTCTAATTATAATTGTAGTTAGAAACCAAGGGATGAAGAGGAATGAGATACTGAAGAGTTCAGTGAAACAATGAAAACAGGGGGCAGCCTATAAACCTCTATTTTCATTATAAAGTAGAATACATTCCACTAGGCCCGGCTTAGAATAAAAATTAACTGTTGTGCCACAAATACACAATATACTCCTTAACCTCATTGTTAGATTATGGGATCAGGAGTCTATGGGGCGTTCACATTCACAGGGCAAAAGAACAGTGGGTAAGGATGCAGTGTGGGTAGTTCTGGGAATGGAACTGGCTTGCATAAGGTCAGACGAGGACAGAAAAAGTAGGACAAAAAGGGGAGACTGGTAAAAAGACCAGAAGTCTTGATGAGGTCCAATAGAAGATTAGGAGGCATGGGACAGGTAAAAAGTTGGAAATTATGGTTACAGAGAATCGCCACTGGAGTTTAAAATTAAGTTCTAAGGACCGAAATCCAAGTGACAGCCCCAGGAGTGAGTTATTAAAATGAATAGTGAAGCTAGTGGAGGAGAAGTTAGGAATTTTAAGGCCAAGCTATTCCAAATGAACACCTAAAGACATTTAGCATGAGATGATTTGAAATGAGAGGAATACAGTACTATCAGCCAGAAAAATAAAATGGCTTTGAGTAAAATATCCTATTTCATTCAGTCTTTGGAACTTCATGAAGTCAAAAGGCTAGAACTTCTCTCCAATTTACTCAGCACAGATAAGCTTAGGTGATACTGCTAGCTGCCTATTCAAACCCACTCTCCTTGTCTTCATGGCTAACAGAGCCCCACTCCCATTCAGTATCTGCCAAAGTGCTCTAAGAGAAGGTGAGCCCATCACAGGTCCAGAGAGTGGGTCGTGTTTAGTCCCAGCCCATCCTGGGAATTTAGTCCAGATTGACAGTGTCATTTCCACATAGTATCTCAAACCGGAAACTCTGAAGTAATTGTCCACTTCTTTCTTTTCCTCACCCCCACACATCAGCAGTCAGTAAACAGATAAGACTCATGTTTTTACCTATTCACTGGGCAAACATGGTTATCTCTTAAGAGTACCATCAGTTTTGCTATAATACTTGTTTTGAAAATGTGAATTCCAACACAATTGATACATTAGGTATCAATTTAAGCATAATGAGAAGTTTATGCCTACCTATGCCAGACTTCATCAGTGAGAAACACCAGGTCAATATAGACAACTGTACTCAGGTGAACTCAAAACACATACACCTCAAACATCTATCTATGTTACATGCCACACCTATCCACATCTGGCAGTACAGTTTTCCTTTAGCTTTCAGCCAGCCTTCCTTCCACCACTTCACAATAATCTACAAGCTGTAACTCTCTGCCACCCATTTCCACAAGGAAACAGCATGTTTTTAAGATTTTTATTTATTTGAGAGAGACAGAACGAGAGCATGAGCAGGGTTGGGGGAGGGTCAGAGGGAGAGGAAGAAGCAGACTCCCTGCCAAGCAGGACACCCGATGCGGGGCTCGATACCAGGACCCCAGGATCATGACCGACTGAGCCACCCAGACGCCCAAACAGCATGTTTTGATTTGTTATGATTTCTCTTCTATGTAGAATCTAAAAGAAAACCAAAACGAATGAACAAACGGCAAAATCAGACCTATAAATACAGACCTATAAATATATCAGAGCACACTGATGGTTGCCAGACAGGAGAGGGATGGAAGGACAGGCAAAATAGGTGAAGGGGAGTGGGAGGTACAGACTTCCAGTTACAGAATGAGTAAGTCATGGAGATGAAAGGTATATACAGTCAGGGAACATAGTCAATGGTATTGTAATAGTACTGTATGGTAAGAGATGATAGCTACACTTGTGGTGAGCATAGCACAGAGCTGTCCAGTTACTATGCTGTACACCTGAAACTAATGTAACATGACATGGTGTGTCAACTATACTTCAATAAAAAAAATAAAAATGTGATACTTACTGTAGTATTATTTATGTATTTCTCAACCATTCAACATGTATCAAGCTATTCTACCTATATTTAAAAAAATTAGGTTATTTTAAAAAAATGATGTCACTGATGACCACTGTGCTACTAATCCATTTTCCATATAAACGTTGAGGTTTTTACTGCATCATTTTGCACAGCACATGATTTTTAGGAAAGCATCTGTTATGTTACAGCAGAACTGAATGATTATTAGCACTACTTTATAAAAAGTTAACCCTAAAGGACAACCATATTGTGACTGCCCCAACATCTCCTCCCTTGCTGACAACAGAGTAATTCTGAGAGGATTTTTGTTTGCACAAGTGTGTAACAAAAGGCCGATGAGTTAAGGAATAGCATCGGTTATCCAGCCAAACTCTTTCATTTCCTTCCTGAGTCCAGAATCTTAGTAAACGATAAATTCTTTTTTTATATTCAGAATTTGTGGACTTATTTTCCACATCAATTGCATACACAGTTGCTTTGTTGATTGACTCTGTTTTACTACTCACAAGAGTCTAAGAATGTGCAAGATGCACTGTGTGGCAATGTTGATGATAAGAAAAAAAAGACAAAAGGTTAAGTAAAAGTAGATGCAGTTATTAAATCTGCCTAGTGAATTTTGGGGTTCATGTTTATAATTATAGCTATCAAATATTTTTCATATTGAAATTATTCAAGAAAAATAACTATCTTTGCAAACACAAACTCTTTCATTTCTCCCCCCACCCCCAACGCTCCCCACCCCTGCTGTTTCTATTTTAATAGCATGCTTTTTAACAATGGGGTGACTCCTTAGGAAGCCAACTACTGCTTTGTGGTAGAGGACACAAGTTCACTAGTATTAATGATAGCTAGAAAAAAAATTTTAATTTCTCCTTTGGAACTGTTTTTAGCATTAACTTATGACTCAACATAAAAATATTTTTATTACTTTATAATCAGTTATACTTTTAAAACCAAAATTATTATTTTTCACCAGTTTTGGTTTTCAACTCGGGCAAGTATCTAAAAGTCATTATCACCATCAGGAAACAAAACAGGTATCTATCTATCTATCTATCTATCTATCATCAATCAACTATGTATCAGAATAAACTACACACTGGAGAAAAGATACTGTTTAGGCAAAAAGCATTACTTTGAGACCGAAAGCATTTCCCAGGCATGAATATATTTCAATAACAGTAAGGTTGTATTCTAAGTGAGCTATATTATGGAGGGCTTTGAACTACTATCATTAGACTATCTCAGAGAAATAGGATGACATAGGAGGAATGTGAGCCCTAGAGTCAGAGACCTTACACTTAGTATTTAAATTTCAATTTCCTCAGCTGTAAAAATGAAGACATAAAAAAAACAGTCTATTATCTCATAGTGCTGCTCTGAGGATCAAGGGCAAAGTACAAGTATGGCATTTTGCAGCTTCATACTTAGTGTATAGGAATATTTAATTATTACTGCTGCTATTGTTATAAGCAATAATATTAATAATGTTGCTGTTATTTGCCTGTACATCAGACTCTGATGCACTGCATCCCAATAAGTATAAAATTCATGCTAGACACTGGAAAGCTTGGCAAAATAAAGGAAGGGCAGTCACTATAATGAATTTTAATTATAGATTGTTTCTTAAACATTTTTTTTGTTTCTTAAAAATAGTATTTCACATGTAATAAAAGTCCAGGGGTGTATGTGGGGGGGGTGTGTGTGTGTGTGTGGGCGGGGGCTTCCTTCCATGGTCTTTCATCAAAGAAATATATGTCGCCAGTTAACAGAGGTCACTGAAGAGTATCCCATCATTATTCATATAATCTGCTCAATACATTCAAGATAATGATGGAAGGTTAATAGCATAACCTTTGTATGAAGAGTAGTTTTTACCTTTTATTTCACGTTATTTTAGGTACCGCATACTTAAGCCCCTCAAAGTGCTTCCACCAAATATCCTGTCACAGTAAAGGCCTAAAATATGTTAAGAAATCCTATATATGAATATATGCTAATTGTTACCTGTTCATAGTAGGGATAAACCTGGGAGTTGGATGAAAGCTAGGTCATGACTACAATTACAATTTTAGATAGTCATCAGCTCATATTTTTCAAAACCATTCCCATTTTATTCCTATCTATCCTCTGCTCCCTCCCCCCCAAATCAATAATGGTGAAAAAGACACTATTTAAAGCTTTTCTTTTTTGCATATTTACATATTCTAATATCAACAGAATATCAACAAAAACTATTAAAATTTTAACACTTCCAGAAACTTGAGTATTAAAAGTTTATAGCAAAAAACAGCAACAAATTTGTTAGCTTTCTGGTTGTTAAAAGTAATTTGTTAAATCTTAACCATACTCAGTGAGAAGTGTGCCCCACAGATCTACATAACCACCCATATTCAAAATGAATAATTTGTAAATCTTGGGAAAGATGTAATAAAAGATTAGTTTAAAAAAAAGGATAGACTATAAAGTTGCTACACACTAGTTTTTTCAAGTAATGCACCAACATAAAGTGGAACAATGATGTAAATTAAATATACAATTCATTGAGGCAAAGAACTGAAAACTCCCAAACTCGAGAAACCACATATTTGCCAGTTAAATCAAAATAGCATCTGAAAAGCATAAATTATATAAGTTGTTTTAAAAATAACAAACCACCTTTTGATAATAAAAATCTGTATTCAATTCTTTTTTTTTTTTTAAGATTTTATTTATTTGTTTGAGAGAGAGAATGAGAGAGAGAGAGAGAGCACATGGGAGGGGGGAGGGTCAGAGGGAGAAGCAGGCTCCCTGCTGAGCAGGGAGCCCGATGCGGGACTTGATCCTTGGACTCCAGGATCATGACCTGAGCTGAAGGCAGTCGCTTAACCAACTGAGCCACCCAGGAGCACCCCCCCCCCTTTTTTAAAATGTAGTCTTTATGCCCAGTGTGGAGTCCAGCACGGGGCTTGAACTCACGATCCTGAGATCGAGACCTGAGCTGAGATCAAGAGGTGGATGCTTAACCCACTGAGCCACCCAGGCGCCCTTCTGTATTCCAATTCTTTTTTTTTTTTTTTTTAAGATTTTATTTATTTATTCATGAGAGACAGAGAAAGATAGAGGGAAAAGGGAGCCCGATTCAGGACTCAATCCTCAGACCCTAGGATCAGGACCTGAGCCGAAGGCAGACACTCAACCGACTGAGCCACCCAGATACCCTGTATTCTAAATCTAAGGTAGGCACAACTTGGTTTATAGGTCAAATAACTTCTATTACAGTGAATCAGTACTATCACACTCAATCTAAGACTTTTATATTTCCCAGGCAAGTAGAAATGAAGATGTTTATTAAAAAAGGTTCTTGGGGCGCCTGGGCGGCTCAGTTGGTTGGGTGACTGTCTTGGGCTCGGGTCGTGGTCCTGGGATTGAGCCCCACATCGGGCTCCTTGCTCAGAGAGGGGCCTGTTTCTCCCTCTCCCTCTGACGCTCTCCTGCTCTCTGTCTGCCAAATAAACAAATAAAATCTTAAAAAAATAAATAAATAAAGAAGGTTCTTAGCTTTAAAGAATGAAGACCAGCATATGGTAAACAATTTATGAAGTCACATGGCTAGTTAGTGGGAAGCCAAGTTTCTGGGCTCTCTGGCCCTCTATTATTACACCCAGCTGCCCAAAGGTGGTTTGTAAAAATTAATGGTTTAATAAATCATCCTAGTAGTTCTAAGATGACTTATTTTGTGAACTCATTTGTCTTCACCAAACTCCAATAATGAGTTCAAAATAAACTAGGTAAAAAATTAAGTACTACTCAATATGGCACAGACCACTGGTTCTCAAACTACTACATGGGCTCTCTTTCATGGTATAAACAATGTCAGGGACCACTTTATTTGGTTTTATCATGTTACTTAAATACCTACAAATATAAAAGTAGTATGAAACCATATGCTTAAAGCCCTTAACTTTATTCTATTTTTTTTATATTCTATTTTTTTAATTTTTAATTTAAATTCTAGTTAGTTAGCATATAGTGTACTATTAGTTTCAGGTGTACAATATAGTGACTCAACATTTCCATACATCACCCAATGCTCATCACAAGTGTACTCCTTAATCCCCCATCACCTATTTCATTCATCTTCCTCACCCACCTCCCCTCTGGTAACCATCAGTTTGTTCTCTATAGGTAAGAGTCTGTTTTCTTGGTTTGCCCCCCTCTCTTTTCTTCCCTTTGCTTGTTTGTTTCTTAAATTCCACAAATGAGTGAAATCATATTTGTCTTTCTCTGACTTATTTCGATTAGCAAAATACTCTCTAGCTCTATCCATGTTGTTGCAAATGGCAAGATTTCATTCTTTTTTATGGCTGAGTAATATTCCATTGGGTGGGTGTATGTATGTATATATATAATATACATATTTTATATATATATCACATATATATACATATACATACATATATATCTTTTTTTTTTTAAGATTTTATTTATATACTTGAGATAGAGCAAGATCAAGAGAGAGAGAGCACAGAGGAAGGGTGAGAGCACAGAGGCAGAGGGAGAAGCAGGCTCCCACTGAGCAGGAGCCCGATTCAGGGCTCAATCCCAGGACTCTGGGATCATGACCCGAGCTGAAGGCAGACGCTTAACCGACTGAGCCACCCAGGCGCCCCTATACTATATCTTCTTTATCCATTCATCAATTGATGGACACTCAGGCTGTTTCCATAATTTGGCTACTGTAGATAATGTTGCTATAAATATCGGGGCACATGTATCCCTTTGAATAGTATTTTTGTATTCTCTGGTTAAATACCTAGTAGTGTGATTGCTGGATTATAGGACAGTTCTATTTTTAACTTTTTGAGGAACCTCCATACTGCTTTCCATAGTGTATAGCCCTTAACCTTATTTATTTTTTTCATTTTAAAAATTTATATTTTTGTGACAATTTATTGAGATAGCATTCATATACCATACAATTTCTCATTTAAAGTGTAAAATTCAGTGTTTTTTTACAGATATTTACAGATTTTTGCAACCACAATTTTAGAACATTTTCATCATCATAAATAGAAATTCTGTACCCTTTAGTTATCACTCTCTTATCCCCTCATTCTTCCCCTAGTCCAAACAACCACTAATGTACTTCCTGCCTATATTAGCCCTTAACTTTACATCAAAATGAATTTTAAAGGAAAATGAAAGCAAATATTAAAAATAACAAAATTCAAATAACAATATTAAAGTTTGCTAAAACTCAAATGCTGACATTAAAGTTATAGTCTCAGATCCAGTTCTATATTTAATCTGTTTCTGTATCTTTACTTTATTACCAGTAAGGTGAAGAACGTCTGCTCACAATTATATAACATGTTAAGTCTGAGGTTGATTTAGGACAATTAGGCCCCATAATTAACCCAAATACTGCAAATAGCAATCCAAGAATGATAATTTAAATAAAGTATCAGTTGATAATTTTATAAAACTATCTTGTTCATATGAAAGTTAATAATGTAGCATTGTTAATAGAAATTTGAATCAAATAGATATCTAATCTGATAACTACTAGAACTGGAAACATTTTTCCTTGCATGGGAACTATTATATTGTTAGTGATCTGCTGCCTCTATATAGACAAAAAATAGGATTCAATAAATCTGCTGGAATAGCACAGCCTTTTAAAAGTTCAGGATGCCTCTTAACTATTAAGTACCACCTGTAATCCAACTTGTTCTCAGCATGTGTTGCTATTCAAACCACAGTAAAATCATCATTAGTACAGAACATGGATATCGTCTGGCTTCAGCTAGCATGAACACAGCTGTAAATATGACAGTAAATGCTATATGAAAAGTACTGAATTCACACAGCAGTTTTCTGTTACAAGTTAGCATTTAAAATGACATGGAAAAATACCCTTACATAATAACTTTAAGATAATCACCGAAATGTACACTAAATTAAAAAAAAAAACAAAAAACTTCCAGCCTCCTAAGAACATATATCTATGGACCCCAAAGAAATGAAAAGAGAAATGAATGACTAAGGATCATCAAAGACATGGGCTTAAGCTAAGTGACAAAGAATGAGGATTCAACGAATAAAAGCAAAACCTTTAAAATAAGAGGAAGAGAAGTCACTGCCCAATATGAAGACATATATGGCAAAGTAGTGGGAAATAACATTGTGGTGAGGGAATCAGTAGGCATAATTAATATTGCACATGGTTGGAAATAGGAAGCCATTAAAGATTTTAGATAAAAATACCACTTGAAAATAAACTGGCATGTATAGACTTAAGGAAGAGCAAGAAGAGCTTGTATAAATATTAAGTTTATATATGACTGGACTATTTTGTTCCAACCCAACTAACATGTGGCAGAAATTACAAAAAACAACACTAAAAAGAGAACCACCACCACCAACAAAAAAGTCAAATGCCTTAGGAAACTCATTTGGAGAGACAAAAAGAAGATTTTACTCTCAAAAAAATTTTAGAAAATAACTATATGATTACTTTCATTCTAGTGTCATATCTGAAAATTATTCTTCATGCTTAAGACTATAGACAGTCCATGTGAGCTTAAGGGTTTTGCAGTATGGTATAATAATAATATGTGAGTATAACTGACCACAGCAAGTTATAAAAATACTTACTTTTCGGGGCGCCTGGGTGGCTCAGTTGGTTAAGCGACTGCCTTCGGCTCAGGTCATGATCCTGGAGTCCCTGGATCGAGTCCCGCATCGGGCTCCCTGCTCGGCAGGGAGCCTGCTTCTGCCTCTGACCCTCCCCCCTCTCATGTGCTCTCTCTCTCTGTCTCTCTCTCTCAAATAAATAAATAAAATCTTTAAAAAAAAAA
>NC_138371.1:85327850-85397609 GCF_054177405.1 Leptonychotes weddellii | reverse complement strand
AAACTTACTTTTCATCTTTTACTGTCAAGTAGTTTCTTTCTAATGTTATTTATGATTTAACAATAACCTCACACCTTAGATTCTTGTTTTACAGAAATGCCAGCACTGCCAGAGCAAGTAACTTCAAAGATAAATGTATGACAGCTACCTTAATCTTTGTTTTCACAATGGAGCCAATGAACACCCATTTTATTTTTTAAAGATTTTATTTCTTTATTTGGGAGATAGAAAGAGAGAGAGCGAGAGCACAAGCAGGGGAAGCAGCAGGCAGAGGGAGAAGCAGGCTCCCTGCTGATCCCAGGACCCTGGGATCACGACCTGAGCTGAAGGCAGATGCTTAACCGACTGAGCCATCCAGGTGGCCCTGAACACCCATTTTAAATAAAATAGTTTATGTAAAGCCTAACTAGTAACGATAATTTTTAGGAAAAGGATTCTGAAAGATGAAGAAAAAAACCAACACAATTTTTTCCTAAAAAAGTTCTGAAAGTTCTTTAGAATTCATATTATAAACTCACTTGATTTATTATTATTCATGAAAAGAACAGGTAATTTTCAAAGGAAAATTTTTCTGTTCTTGATTTTCTTCTTTAAAAATTGGCACTTTGATTATAAGATCATACTACTGGCTTTCTGTCAGAAATGACATGTGCCTTAGACTATTACCAAGAAAGATCAGGATTTCAGAACTACCTGAGAAGTACAGTCTAAAGTAATGTAAAAAAAGGCAAGTTGACTGACCTATCAGTGGCATGAAATCATGTTCCTAAGAAAATTATCAACCAACCACAAAAATTAAAAACTCATAATTTTTACATGGGCGGACCTAGAGGGGTATTAGGCTAAGTAAAATAAGTCAGATAAAGACAAATACCGTATGATTTTACTTCTATGTGGAATCTAAAAAACAAAACAAATGAACAAATAAAGAAGCAGAAATAGACCCATAAATACAAAGAACAAACTGGCAGTTGCCAAGGGGAGGGAGAATGGGAGGATGGGCAAAAAAAAGGTGAAGGGGGGTAGGAGATACAGGCTTCCAGTTATGGGATGAGTAAGTCACAGAGATGAAAGGTACAGCATAAGGAATAATCAATGGTATTGTAATAGCATTGTATGGTGACAGATGGTAGCTACACTTGGTGGTGAGCATAGTATAATGCACTGAGTTCCTGAATCACCATGTTGTACAACTAAACTAATATAACACTGTGTGTCAACCATACTTCAGTTAAAAAAAAAACAAACATTTTTTGCCACAGAGTCTTAGTCATGAGAATCTTCCTCTTTCACAAGGTAGCAAAGTTATTAACACACTTACTCTTAATTACTCAGGCTAGATACTTTAACGTATGAGTAGTGCCAAAAATTAAATAATTAACCTAAGTACCACATGTTAAGCCTATTGTATAAAATTAGCTTCATTCACTTGTATATAACCAAAGGCTTTATAATTTGCAACAGCTCTATTATAAAATCATCTTTTCCCACACATTACTAATTATATAAAGTCCATTTAATACAGGCTCTTTGCTTAAAAAAAAAAAAAATCTGAGTCACAATTTAATTAAGCTGAATTACATCTAGCTCTTGAGTTCTACTTCAGGATTATGAAATCCAGACTAATTTACCTAAATTCTTGCCTTGTCTAAGACAAAAATCTCACGTTATACTGTATCATTTATATGAAGACCCTTCTTTAATTTATGTATTATGAGGACATTAGTGAACTAAATTCTATTTGGGAGACCATTTGCAAGTAGGTCTGCCAGCTAGTAAGCTTTGGTTGACCTCTGATATGGTCAATTGCTGTTAATCAAGTCACAGAAGTTTGAAAAGACCCAAAGTAGTAAGAAATAACTATTTGTGGACTACTTCTAAAGACATCAAATGAATTCATTGTCCTTTTGTCAGTAGGACATCTCTTAGTAAATACTAAGGGTAAGTGGGAATTTCAAAAGATTTTTATTTTTTATTTTTATTTTTTAAAAAGATTTTATTTATTTATTTGACACAGAGAGAGAGACAGCTAGAGAGGGAACACAAGCAGTGGGAGCGGGAGAGGGAGTAGCAGGCTCCTGGCTGAGCAGGGAGCCCGATGCGGGGCTCGATCACAGGACCCTGGGATCACGACCTGAGCTGAAGGCAGACACTTAACCGACTGAGCCACCCAGGCGCCCCTCAAAAGATTTTTAGACTAGAATATTTTCTTTAGGCATGTAACACTAAGGTTATAATGCAATTTAATGGAAACACACATTCTATATAAAACTGTCAGCTTCATATATTAGTTCTCAGAACCAATTTAATACACAAAAGACAAAAGCCATAAGGTTATCTGCTGATTTGAAATTGACTTTTTCCCAGTATTTTTCAGTACATTAAATATAATTTAGCATATACATCTATGGTTTCCAGGAGCTCTATTTATAGAAGGCTCTGTGTGGAAAGTTTATTTCTAGGGACCAAGTTTATCTATGTCCCATGTCACAGGACTGACCTTAAAAGGCTAGTTGACAATGTACCCCACAAGCACACACCATTATAGACCATGAGATGAAAACAGCAAACCTACTCACCAAAAGATACAGACAGAAGAGATAGAAGTCTCTGGGTAGCAGGATTGCGAGACAGGGTGAGGTGGCACTACTTCACCAGTAATACAAATACTACTGAGTTCATCAGTGAACTGTTGTAATTAGTGGCTCTGGAGTTTTTAAACCAGAATACAGACACTGCTGTGGTACAATAAAACTAAATGTGATAAATAAATCTCTAAACCCATACCAGTTACTGAGCATCCAATACCTGTAAAACACTCAGGGAGTCAGGGAGGGCCCAAATATAAATTAGGATGTTAAACTAGATCGTTTTTTAGTTCCTTTCTAGTCCTAAAATTGGTAATTCTTTCTATATTCACTCATCTTTGAAAGTATACAACTAAAGAACAGAGATAAAACTCAATAGAAAAATATAACATTTATCCCAGATTTAATTTCTTTTAAAAAACATTTATGCCTATGAAGTATGCTATTACTTAAAATATAAAGATCATCCATTTTTCCAAATCAGATACCTTGATCATTATCATGGAAGTAAAATTTTGATTAAATTGAGAAAAACATACAAACTATCCACATTACCAACTATTATTACCTTAGAGCTACAGCATGCACAAGCACGACACTATCTCTATATCCTGCCTCTTGCAAACTTAATAAAACAATGCATTTCTACAGGAACTCTGAGCCAGACAGCAAGACTTAGGGGAGTGGGTTGATTTTTACTTTTCTTTAACCCTTTTAATGTCAAAGTTAAAAGCTGTAAAATGTTATGACATCTGTTTTACCTCCTTTAGAAGGGAATCATTTGCAAAACTACACTCTCATTTTATACGCTTTTATTTTTCAGTTAGAAAACTTGTTGCTTAATACGCAAATCTCAAAACTGGGGGAGGTAGGAACTGAAGCTCAACAAAACACAACAAAATAAAGTTGCTTGGCTATGTTGAGGCTGCCAGGCTTTTTGTTACTCTACTTGAAAGTAAATGTGACTTGTCTGTAGAGAGTGCTGCTTCAGCAGTTCCAAATGAATTTCAAGCCTGTGCTCCATATTTTCTCTTTTGTAAGTTTAATGTATTCAGCAATACTGAACTGACAATTTAAATAACTACATTTTTAAACAAACGAAGCATTGATGTTAATGTATGAAAATGGTCCAAACCCCTGGAGTCTTAGTTCCCACCATTGTTTATTCTGACAACAGGATATAATTGCTTACTTACTTGGCAGCAAATTTAACCATCTGCTTGCTTGCATGGTCTCCCACCGCCACGAGTGCCTGGACATTAAACTGCTGCTGACGTAGGACTAAGAAACACTGCTTCCCTGAATAAGACAGAAAGAACACAAGTGTATTAAGGACACGCTACTTCAGGTTTTACAAAGAAGAAAAATGTTTCTCTACTTTAAAATTGAGCCAAAATTTACTATACTCATTAGGTACGTACATACATGTATCTGGCTTCCACGGCCCAAATACTCAGACTGTTGACAAGCTTTAAAGAAACCCAAGTTCCCACTATGAGTAACAAAAATGCTTTTAACATGTTTGTTATGAGAACATAGGCAAATCACCAATTTCAAAAAAATATAAATCAGAAAATTATTCTGTCATTGCATTGATTAAACAAATTTCAAGTAACTTCAGATCACTTTCAACATTCATTCAATAACAAGTGTATTCTACAGGCAAAGGCACTGTGCTAACCACTATGGGATCTTCGATCATCAATGATGAAACCACAGAAGTGCTAATAAACTGCTTAGTATCAAGAACACAAGCATTCTGTGCAGGTGGTCCATTTTACTTCCCACCAAAGTACATTTTAAAGAGCACTTAGAATGACAGGCCAGTTTCTTCCATGTTCTATTTTCCTCTGTTTTCCTTTAGCATATTCCTCATCTTTCATCCTTTATAAGAGTTTCGCATTTTCCTCTTCACTCCAAATATCTTACTTTTTTTTTTTAGAAAAGATTTTATCTATTTATTTGAGAGAGAGGAAGAGAGTGAGCAAGAGAGCACGAAAGCTAGGGGAGTTGCAGAGGGAGAGGGAAAAGCAGGCTCCCCACTGCGCAGGGAGTCCAACGCAGGGCTCAATCCCAGGTCCCTAGGATCATGGCCTGAGCCAAAGGCAGATGCTTAACCAACTGAACCACCCAAGTGCCCCTCCAAATAACTTATTTTGCATATAAAAGATCATTCCCTTTATCCTCTACAACCAGTTTTATTTTTACATATTCTGGGCCTCATGAGCCCCCCAATCTCCCCTCCTTTCATAAGGAACTGCCATTCCCTATTCTTAACCTTTTCAAAAATATTATTCTAATAGATTCAGTGACTCTTTATCCTTGTGACATCCTTTTCCTCCAAACCAGATTCTTTTTAAGTCTCTGATCAAGTTTTGGGAAATTACTTCCTCATAAAACAAGTTAAATCTTTATAAGACCACTTTTCTCATCAGATTGTTTTATAAAACATCAAAAGATTTCAGTTTTTAAAGTCCTTGCAAAAAAAAAGCAAAAATGCAAGCAGACTTAGTCATTACTTTCAACATATAGTATTTTGAAACACAAACCAGACCACAATCATGAGTCTAAAAAAAACCTTGCAAAGTGCCAACAGAGACATAATCTATGGACTTCAGAGTAATTTATGACTTACATATTTTTTTTTTAAAGAGATTTTATTTATTTATCTGACAGCGAGAGAGAGACCATGAGAGCAGGAACACAAGCAGGGGGAGTGGGAGAGGGAGAGGCAGGCCTCCTGCGGAGCAGGGAGCCTGATGCGGTGCTCGATCCCAGGACCCTGGGATCATGACCTGAGCCAAAGGCAGATGCTTAATGACAGCCACCCAGGCACCCCATGACTTACATATTTTTAACCACCAAATACACATTTATTTTCCCTTTCCTTTGGACTATGATGCAGTCATAAAGTAAAATCTTAAAAAAGAAAGTTACACGTACTAAACACATTCAAGGGGATTTTAAGATACTGAATGGATAAAGATTGTTACCGTGAAGAAATCTGCAGATGGATCAAAATGACATTATCCTGGGAACGACTGAAACCACAGAATGTTTGAGAAACCTTTAACAGAATGTTTCTGTGAAATGGAAGGGAATGTGATTTAGCAAATATTTTAGCTGCTCTAATAGGGCAGATAGGCAGCACAGACCTAGCTGCACTACAAAGCCATGCTGCGATGAACTCCAATGCTACACAAAAGACCTTGAGAGAGAAAGGAGCTCTAGAGGACTTACAAAAAGGGTTAGCACATGAAAATGTCTCTGGGTCAGCACTAGGGGGTAACAGTGTAAGGGTTGGTAAAGAGTAAAAGCTTTGAAATCAAAAGACCTAGGATCCTATCCTATCACTTCCTAGGAAGGGGCCTGAGGGAAAATTATTAAACTACTTTATGCTTAAGTTCTTCATCTGCAAAATGGAGAAAATAATAGTATGTCACTCATGGGGTTTTCTCCTACAATCTTGAGGATTATACAGGTAATATATTTAGAGCTGTGACACACCCAATTAATGTTAAGTATGAATTGTTACTAATTAATGTTAATAATTATTAACAGCACCACTGCTACTGGCTACTTATTTGATTGACTACCATTCCTTTTTCACATTTGGATTACAATGTGCAACAACCATGCCAGGTGCTGGGAACACAGAGTAAATATCTGATAGACAATCATGATAGACTATTATGCAAAGAAGGTGATAAAACCATATAAAGTATAATCCCAATTTTGTCTAAGTATATTAATATTGTGCAGAGGAAAAAAAACAGCAAAATGTGAAACTGATTGGATAGGAAAAAAACACCACAATGTGGCTACTAACAGATGTGAAATTATGGGAAGTTATGCTGTTCTTCGTATTTTTTTTTTTCTCTGAACTTTCTACAGTAAGCATGTACTATTTTTCTAATCAGAAAAAATACTTTTTAAGGGAATAATACAGTCAGGGAGGTAGGTATAGAAGAAATGTAAGGGCTGAAAGGAAATCTTGGCCATCTTCAAGATTTAACACAAATAGTATGTAGAACCTGGTGAGTTCTAGGGGGCTAAATATAGAAGCAAATGCGCTCCCTAAGATTTGACCTCATTGCTAGGGAAAACAAATCAAGAAATCAGTGGTAATGGGTAGAGTGAAAATTGTTCACTGCTCTCTTTTAATGTTTAATGTGTTTATTGTATGTAATTCTAAATATTATACCTCTTATTTTTTAAAAAAGGAAACAGATGGAAGGGAGGGGATGAAGTAGTAAAACCAGCACCATGAGATATTATATAAACCTACAAGTAAAAATGTATCAGCACAAAAACATCCAGATTAATGCAACAGAAAAATAAACTCAAAATAGACCCTATTAGAGAAAAGAAATTCTAATTCTAGATAGAATTCAGAAAATTAAAAAAAACCCAACAAATAAAAAACTGAGTAAAAAATGAAACTGAATATTAAACTGTACAAAAAAGGAGAGACCTTTCCAAGTTTAAAAGTTACAGAATATCTATATACAAAAAAACTGAAATACTGGGAAAAATTATTTGCTGAATGACATAACCTATATGAGTAAACATCCTTAATACATAGAGATCATAAAGATTTATAAGTAAAGGACACTGAGATTCCAATAGGTAAATGGGCAATGAACTATAACAAATCATTTGAAAGAAAGAGAAAAAGCCTGACTAGGTAAATATAAGGAAAAAAATGAAATGAAGGTAATTCAAGTTGAAGCAAACAATGATGACAGATAATTTACCTCTCAAATTTAAAAATATGTAATGTTATCTAATGCTTGATAGAATTAAGTGAAAACCATTCCTTCATAAGCTGCTGATGGCAAAGTAAAGTTGCATATGCTTTCGGAGAATCATTTGGCAATGGGCATTAAAAACTTAAAATCGTTCTCTTTGCTTCAAGAAATTTATTTCTTAGAATGTATGTTGGTTAAGTGTCTGCCTTTGGCTCAGGCCATGATCCTGGGGCGGCTCAGGTCATGATCCAGGGGCGTCGGGCTCCCTGCTCAGCGGGGAGTCTGCTTCTCCCTCTCCCTCTAACCTCCCCCCCGCCGCCCCGGTTCATGCTCTCTTAAATAAATAAAATCTTTTAAAAAAATGTATGTTAAGGAAATTGAGTATGGAAAGAGTCACAGTGACAAAGATGTTCACAGCAGTATTATTTCTACAAAAGCACTGAAGCTCTATTATCACTCCATATTTAGGCAGTCTTTACTAGTGGAATGATCTACATGTGACTTTAATGCTATGGTTCCCAGGTTTTTGGTGTTCAAAGCACTTTCAAATACTAGAACCTTGATGGTCCACTCAAAAAGATTTTTAAGACTCAAAAAACCCACAAAAATCCAGTACTGGTTTCCTGGTAAGTAGACCTGTCTACTCAGACTACTTCTATCAACTACTTTCAAGACCAAGTTCTTGGCTGTTAGTAAACAAAATTGTTCCTTCCTTGGCTCTGGTTGGTGATACACTGCACTGCATGACCTGCTTTGTTTTGCATTTTGCAAGGCACTATCTCATAAACACTGGTGAGTGATAATGGGGAGCAGCATGTGAACTGCCATCTCTTTTATGTAAATTTAAAAAACAAAGAATAGGGCGCCTGGGTGGCTCAGTTGGTTGGGCGACTGCCTTCGGCTCAGGTCATGGTCCTGGAGTCCCGGGATCGAGTCCCGCATCGGGCTCCCTGCTCGGCGGGGAGCCTGCTTCTCCCTCTGACCCTCCCCCCTCTCATGTGCTCTCTCAAATAAATAAATAAATCTTTAAAAAAAAAAAAAAAACAAAGAATATACCCATGCTTGTAAACCCATTTTCTCCTGGAAGGATACACAAGGAACAACAATGGTCATTTTGGAGGGGAAGAGACTGTGATGACATGGAGAAACTAGAATTGTGAGACTATTTTTCCTTTTATATCTTTTTTTTTTTTTTTAAGATTTTTAAATTTATTTTTGCGAAGAGAGACAGAAAATGAGACAGCAAGCATGAGCAGGGGGAGGGGCACAGGGAGAACCAGACTCCAGGCTGAGCAGGGAGCCCAATGTGGGACTCAATCCCTGGACCCCGGGACCATTACCCGAGCTGAAGGCAGACGCTTAACTGACTGAGCCATCCAGGCGACCTTTCCTTTTATATCTTTTTTGCACCTTTAGAATTTTAATTTTTACTATATCCATATATTACCTTTTATTCTAAGAAGCAAATATGTAATTTCTCACTTCAGCAAAAAAGTCCTCTCTGTGTAAGTTAGTATTGGAATTTTATAACAAAGACTAATCAACTGTTAAATATTTCTCATCTTTCTTCTTGGAACCCGCCAACCAGGAGACAGTTTATAGAAAGGAAGATAGAGTCAATGTTCAAAATAACTGAATAAATTTGCTACTTTTGGATATTTTAAATTTAGCTCCTAACAGTTAAGAATTTGTGTTGCATTTTGATTCTTAAGTGTTTAGAAGAGGCAGTTTATTTCTTAAGTTTACACAAGAGTCCTGTTTTGGAAAATGTAAAGTTTGATACCTTGTATAGCACCTAGTGCATTCTTTATTTCTAAGCTGAAGAACAAACATGGTCCTGGTCAGGACAAAAAGGCTCACCCTCATCTCCATTACAGTGATAGCTCAGTAATAAAGTGAGCTTTTGTGGGAGAATTACGTTATCCAACATGTGAGGCAATCTTATGTTTTCATCTCTTCTTACTGTCTTTTAGTTTGCCAACCTCCTGAATTCATTATTTAGATAATGTACCTTAACTTCCTAATACCCAACATTAACATTTTCCTTCATCATTTATGTTAATTCATTACCGAATAAAACAGCAATGACCTAAATATTCTAAAGTACTTTCCATTTGTTATTTCCCCTGAAATATTCTTGCATGAACATAAATTGAGGTCCTAAACTATCTGATAACCAAAATAAACTAGCTATTTTGGAAGTATAAGTAAGTTTTCAGAAAGGACAGTACTGGAGAAGTATTTTGTGCCAATGACTTCAATGTAGTATATATAAAATTTGAAAGGAGTCACAGATATTTCAATTACTCTTTCAGTATGCAGGCTTCAGCTCATAAGCTTTCACAATCTAAAGAAATAAATTTTAAGTGTATCACTAAGAGTTCAAAATTTCTCATTGCTCCTGTATAAACCACTTGATTTTAGGGATAGGATACATAAATCTAGTAAGAAATCTGATTTAATTTTTAAAAATTTATGAAATACTACCCTTAAGAATATTTGTTATAATAAGTTGTGGTTTGGTTTTTTTTTGACATAATAGGATTCTAGCTGTCATACTTCTGACACTATGATTTTGACACTTCCATTTCCTTATTTGTGGCTTTCTAGAGCTTTGCACTACTTGAAATTGCCAGCATGGGTTACTTCCCCCAAGTCCAGTTTTAATGTGTTACTACTTTTGGAGTTAAGGCACCTGAATGCTTCCAAGTCAGTCATATTTACTGGCAATTTTTCCTATGTAAGGAAGAAGGGAGTACCAGCAATCAGGGTTTTGCAAATTCAAACCATAAGATTCTATTTCTTTCTTTAGATAATCTACTTTTTTTTTTTTTTAAGATTTTATTTATTTGAGAGAGAGAGAAAGAGAGAAAGTGAGCGCGCACAAGCAGAGGGAGAGGCAGGCTCCCCTCAAAGCAGAGAACTTGATGTGGGGCTCGACCCCAGGACCCCGAGGATCATGACCTGAGCCCAAAGCAGACGCTTAACCGACTGAGCCACCCAGGTGCTCCTGGATAATCTACTTTGGCAGAAATAAAAAACATTGATGATCATTATTGGTAACAATACAGAGAAAGTGGTACTGTCCTATACTTTTGGGACTATTACCTGACCAGTTTTTTTGGAGAATAGTCTGGTATAAGAAATTTTAAATAAGCATACATATGCCCTTCAACCCAAGAATTTCACTTCTAGAGATCTACCTTGGAAAAATACTGCCTTATGTAGATCTATAACTAGTATCATGGAAAGATCTCCAAGAAACACTTACTTGTAAATTTAAAAAGTTGCAAAATAACATGTAAAATATATCATCTACGTAAAGTAAGACAAGTTAAAAGTCACACGCACAAAACAAAAACCTATATGTGTGCGTATGTGCATTAAAAAGAAAGATTTTTAGAAAGACACTGAACAAATTATTAGGAATTAACAGAAAGGCTGAGGCAGAGGATAGGGTGTAGAGAAGAAAAAAGGGAGTATCAATTCTGTATTCTCAGAAAAATTTATGTAAAGATATTAATGTATTACTTAGGTAACTTACAGCTTAAATACAGATACAAACATATATACAAACTTAAAAACAAAAAGATTTTCCAATAAAAAATTATGAAAACCAGGGCGCCTGGGTGGCTCAGTTGGTTAAGCGACTGCCTTCGGCTCAGGTCATGATCCTGGAGTCCCGGGATCGAGTCCCGCATCGGGCTCCCTGCTCGGCAGGGAGTCTGCTTCTCCCTCTGACCCTCCCAACCCTCCCCCCTCTCATGTGCTCTCTCTCTCAGTCTCTCTCTCTCAAATAAATAAATAAAATCTTAAAAAAAAAAAAAAATTATGAAAACCAGATTAATGCAAAATTCCAAGGAAAAAAACACTGAAACTTAACCTAGTACTATACTAAAAGAATACTACCCACACCTTTGCCAAATTCAGTTTATTCCAAGAATCCAAAAATGGTTCAACATTAAGAAATCCAACTCCTATAAATCATTACAATTACAAAGAGTTGATTCTTGTTATTTGTGGTAGTTATGTTCTATAAAGTCAGCATGAACAATGAATTTGCAAACACCAAACCATTTTTCCTAGGGGAAATACAAGGTTAGGTTCCCGTGAGCCTCTGGTCACAAAATTTTCACCAGTCCACCAATACATAACCTTGTTTTGGAGGTGCTTGTTTGAAGGCACACTCTTTAATATATATTGTTGATTCATTAACATTGAACTAACGGCCAACAGCACTGTAACTCATGCTTGAATGAAGCTTATCTAACACATGTATTTTCTAAGCAAGGCATAAGCCTTCTTGCACTTAGGAACACTAAAGTACTTTAGCACTAGGCTTGGTGGCCACTGTAAACAGCCATATCACCAACTTTTACAAAGCACAAGACTATGAAGAATGTGGCATTAAATAGATTGTGAAAGAACACTTGTTCAAGAGAGCTGATACAAGAAGGCAGAGCTTCACTGTTTGACCTCAGCTGGGAACATGTGCATTGGGCGACTCAAGTGTTTTGCCTCTCTGCACATGTACACGTCTGGCATTTCTGTGAATGAGAGTGAAAGTGCTGCAGGTATTGATTTTGGGGTTACAACTACATTTTAGCAAGCAGGAGAATTTGCAAATACACAATCCATGAATAAAGAGGATCAACTACATTTTAATTTTTTATTATATGGAAAATTTCAAAAAACACAAAAGCAGAGAGATTAGTATATGAACCTCTATATAAATACACTCAATACAATTATATTTTGAGGGAAAAAAACTGATGAAAAAAGGTCTAGTAAAATTTAACATCTATTCCTGATAACAGAAAATTTGGACTAGAAGAAAACTTCTTTTAATCTAGTCTTTAAACTTTGGCATTGTTTTCTAATGACATTTTATGCAGAACACCCAAAGTCATGAAATAACTCATCAGGAGTTTAAATCTCTGCTGTTTGAAAAATTCTTCATTGAGGGAATCCCCGTAGTACTGGAGAATCTACTAATCATTGCAAAGAGAAACAAAAAATGAGATAAACATTTGAAAGAAAAGGACAAGAAGATCATTATTTGTAAATGATACCAATGTCTACCTACAGTCCCCATGTACTTCAATAATTATCAACTCATGGACATTCTTGTTTCAGCTTTATCCCAATCCTCATATCCCTCTATTCCTATACTACTGTGAAGCAAATTTCAGCCACATTATTTCATCCATACATAATTCAGTATGGATCCCTAAGAGATAAGATCTTTTTAAAAATAACATTACCACAGTACAATTATCCCAACTTAAAAAAGAGTATTTTTTAACATCAAACATCCAGCCAATGTTCAAATTTCCAAGAGTCTCAAGTGCCCTTCCTTCCTTCATTTATTTAACTATATATTTAACTTCTGATCCAAATAAGTGACTGTTGAGAGATAAAATTCTTAAGTCCATCCCTCCCTTTTCAATTTATTTGTCTAAGAGATATGGTCATTTTTGCCCAGTAGTTTCCTATAGTCTAAATTTCGCTGATTGCATCCTCATTGTTACTTAACATATTCCTTTGTCCTATGTTTTTCCTATAGGTTGGTGGTTAGATCTAAAGGCTGAATGAGATTCAGGTACAATTTTTTTGGGCAAGCCTACCGCACTGGGTGGTGTTGAGTTCTTTCATGAATAGACATAAAATATTTCTGGTTGTTTATTGTGTCATTAGCAGTCACTGCTGATGAATGCCTGGGTAATTTACTAGGGGCAAAATGATGAAGTTCTAACATACTTTTTTTTCATTTTATTAGATGGAATACCTCTCCAGCAACTTCCCCCTATCTACCATTTGATTAGCCAGTGATACTCAACTCATTCAGAAATGGTACTTTCTCTTTATCAGTTTTCAAAATAATGAGCTTGTTTCATTGGTGACCAACCAGGTTTTGTTGCCTGTCTTAGCATTATTATAAATTTAAGGATTTAAAAATACCTGATGTGTTTCGATTCACTGCGGTTATCCTTACTGTACTCCAATTGTTCCATTTGGGGGATGGGTGTGCAAAGGGAAATATTCTTGGCTCAGGCCTACATGTAGCATGCATTGTATCTTTTAATTTGCTAAATAACTATGTTTAGGAAACATACAAAGGCTCCCAGTCTAATGGGAGAAAGACAAGTAAATGAAGGATTACAATACAATGTGGTTATCTTTTGGTAGAATAAATGGCCCAAACTTTCAGAAAGGCAAATCAACATTTTTGAAAAAATTAAAACTCCACCAGTTTTCTCAAAGTCCAACAGTATTCAGCTATTTGGGGGGGAAGTATATTGGAAGAACAGACAAATGTTTAGTTCTAGTGATCCTGAGAGTGAGATATATGTATATGTACATGAGATATATGTATAAAATGGTGTACAGTAATGCTATAATAAATATTTTAAAACAAGTAAGAAATGTAACATAGAATGTATTAGATATTACAGAAGTAATTAGCTCTGCTGGGGAGACTAAGTACCTTAGAAAACTACCACATTCCGTTCATATTCTACCAATTACTAGGAGTTCTTGGGCCTATCATTTGAAGTGTCAGTATCCTCATTTACAAAGTGGAATAACAAAGCCTGTTCTGCCTATTTCACAAATTTGTAGGGATGATCAAATGTGCAAAGTGTGTGAAAAGTATAAAATTATAAACTAATGTTGTCAATATTTTTAGACAATTCTGAACACGAGGCTAAGACAATTTTCTATAAGGAACAGGCCTAAGTTATCCTCATCTTTCTTCTTTGTTGTTAATGCTAAATTCTTAGTACTGCCTGACAGAACTTTCTACAGTGACAAAAATATTCTGTATTTATGCTATATGTGGGAGCCACTAGCCATTGTGGCTATTAAATACTCAAAATACAACTCGTAACTTGAACTATTGAATTTAAATTTAAATTTAAATAGTTAAAGGTAGCCAGTGGTCACTGTATTGGACAACCTGAACGTAGCCTTATTTCTTTGTTACCTATCTTGCTATCTAAATTAAATATTACAAATATAAGAATATTAACATATGAAAAGCTTCTCAAACATACTCTTCACTTAAAAAAATTAAACTTTTGGGGTGCCTGGGTGGCTCAGTTGATTAGGTGTCCCATTTTTAATTTTGGCTCAGGTCATGATCTCAGGGTTGTGAGACAGAGCCCCGTGTTGGGCTCTGCACTCAGTGTGGAGCCTGCTTGGGATTCTCTCTCTCTCCCTCTCCCGCAACTCAAAAACAACAACAAACCCAAAAAGAAACAAACAAACAAAAAAACCCCAAAAAAACCAACCTTAAAATTTTGAGAGGTGCTAGAAAAGTACCTTAAAGTCTTGGATTTAATCTGAGTCTTTAAGGTCAAATTATTTTTAAGGATGTCTTTTATTAATTTTTTGTTTTTAAGTAGGCTCTACACCCATGGCGGAGCCCAACATGGGGCTTGAACTCACAACCCAGAGATCAAGACTTTAGCTGAGATCAAGAGTTGGAGTTTAGGAGGAGTAAGATGGTGGAGGAGCAGGAGACCTAAATTTTGTCTGGTCCCAGGAATTCAGCTAGATAGTTATCAAACCATTCTGAACACCTACAAATTCAACAGGAGATCGAAGAAAAGAATAGCAGCAATTCTATGAACAGAAAAGTGACCACTTTCTGGAAGGAAAAATGTCTTCTCTTGAGCACAGATATAAAGGGTAAGAAATATCAGCAGGAAAAAAAAAAAAGTCTGGGGAGTTTAACCAACTGAGCCATCCAGGCACCCTAAGGATGTCCTGTAAGAACTAAAATTAATTAAACATGGATTAATGCTTCACAGTGATTTAAGAAAGAAAATAAATTTGTTTTGTTTTGTTTTGTTTTTAAAGATTTATTTTGGTCTGTGAGGAATTTGCAAAACAAAAAATTCAGAGTCCTTACCAAAAGGGCTATAATTATGAAATCAATCTTACCTTTAGCTCTACTTGTATGAACCCTTGCACGCACCCAAACAACTTCATCAGCTTTGTGTACTGTCAAGTCACTAACCCGAACCAAAACTCGATCTGCAGCAAATAAGTAAAACAATTTTGTAATTCAGAATTTACAAAGTCATAATTATTTTGGTTTAACAGCTAGCGTAAGTACTCGGTATTATCTTTTTTTTTTTTTGAAGATTTTATTTATTTGACAGAGAGACAGAGTGAGAGAGGGAATACAAGCAGGGGAAGTGGGAGAGGGAGAAGCAGGCTTCCCGCAGAGCAGGGAGCCCGATGTGGGGCTCGATCCCAGGACTCTGGGATCACCACCCGAGCCGAAGGCAGACGCTTAAGGACTGAGCCACCCAGGCACCCCAGTACTTGGTATTATCTTAAGTAATTTTCAATCTCTGATAACACTTTCTTTTCTATCATTCTCCATATGCAATTTGCTTCAAGTTTTATGAATTATACTAAGTACATCTCTAAAATCTATCCAATTCTTTCATCTTCATTGCCACCATCTCAAACCAAAATACCATTGAGTTTGCCTAAACTACAGCAACAGCCTCATAATTGGCATTCCCTGATCCCCTAATTCAGTCTACATTGGACTCAAAGAGATAGTTTCAAAATGCAAATCTCTTGAATACTTCAGTGACTTACAGGGCCAAATATAGCCTGTCTTCACCTGCCTTTGCCTAAAGGGACATGGTATTTTCCCTTGCCTGCCATAGTATATAAGTGAACCGCACAGGGTTGGATTTTCTGCCAGGCCTGGATAGTCATGGTACCAGGACACAAAGAATGATCCAGGGAAGGCATGTTCCTCAAAATGAACTAATCAAAGTCCTTCTGTGGGACTTACTAGAGAGACATGGGAATGAAGCTCTATTCCCTGGGGTTCCTGAGCTGAGATGGTGTAGGCCTGGGCTGTAGCCACTACTTTTCCCAGTACTTGAGATGGCAGGATGAGAGAATAAGGCCAATAACCTAAAGGAAGTAGAGCCAAAAAGTGAAGACAGAAAGTATAGATGCTGCTTGAGCCTCGAGATTCAATTATGCTGTATGCTATCTCATACTTTGTTTCCTATAGTTATGTGAGCCAATAAATTCCCTTTTTGGCTGTAAGTGAGCCCCCCAATGATAATAACATAATACTATATTTATCCAGAAATCCCCAAATAGGAAAACTGTGACAAAACAACTATTATGTCAAGATAGTGACATAGGCAATCATGATCCAGAAATCATTTTATTATTTTATATGCAATAATTTGAATATCAAAGAAAAATTTAAGTATTAAAAACATAGTAATAGACATGACATCATAACATCAAGAGTAACAAAAGATCTCTATTCTCAAGAGTTACATTGCCTAATTGTAACCAAATCTGTCAATATCACATGCAGCAAAACCTAGTTACTACATTACTAAAAATACTTTTGGGAGGATATTATAATGAAATCAAATTATAAATCTATTTTACCTACTTTGCTAAATGTATTTGTAACTTGTCTCTTGAAGCAAGAAGATGAAGCTTAGAGAGAATGTGATTTACAGAACACCATGGTTCTCATTGCCAGAAACAAAGAGAAAGAATGAGGAATTTTTAAGCCATTTTGCAGAACATTGCCAACAGACCTTATAAATTAAGCCAATTTCCAAATCTGCTGTGTAAACTCAGGCAAAAGAAAGTGTGAAAGAGAAAAGACAGACAAAGCAGCATAAAATTTTAAAAGACAAATCTGAAAATGCCAAGACTGAAAAAGGAAATGACTTATTAACTAGTCAGTCAAAACTCAAAACCAAATGAAACAGAGTAACATAAATCTAAAAGAATGAGCTTATAAGTGGCATGATTAGAGTAATTTTAAGAGTACTTTTTAAAAAAAGATTTTATTTATTCATTTGAGAGAGAGTGAAAAAGATCACAAAGGGAGAGGCTGAGCAGAGAGCCTGATGCAGTATGGGGCTTGGGTCTTGATCCCAGGACCTAGAGATCATGACCTGAGCCCAAGGCAGATGCTTAACCAACTGAGCCACCCAGGTGCCCCTTGATACTACTTTTGAAAACAAAGAGTATCATTTCTTTTTTTGTGTAGCATTAGAACTAATTAGCACAGGGGTTCTCAACCTTCAACACATCCACAAATACTTGAGACACATGTCACACTCTCATCAGTATGACTGGCTGAGACAATGATCATGGGCAGCAGGATTTCAGTTTGAAAATCTACTGCCTCTTCCACACTTTTAAGTCACTAGCATTAGAACAAAGAAATTTGGAGACATGGAAGCACATGTGAAGGAAACTTCGTGTTGAACCAAGTATTAGGATTTTAGCAGAGATAAACCAAAGGTAGAATTTTCCTGTTATATTACTGTTACCAGGTGACATACATAGTTTATCCCCCCCTACCCCGTGAGAAGAAATTATAAGTGGAAGACAGTAGTCTGGCTTTGCTAACCAAATGGGAACAGTATAGCAATAGGTGATTGGAGCTCACGTAAAAGACTGAAACTCCAGTGAGCTTCTTTGTTATAGTTCAAGGAAGTCCAATTCAGGAAGATACTGAAAAAAAAGTCTCAAATCACCCCTCCCGCTTGTCCTGGCAGGGGAATGTCATCTTCTATACTATATTGTTTGTATTCCATTTTATACTAAATTATTTTACTCCAGCATCTTTGCTTTTGGAAATAGTTTATTTTTAGCAAACCATTTGTCTTATATTGTACATTTTTCCAAGAAAGTTGAGAAGTAAAAGTGACTTTGTGGCAGTGCAATAAATCAAATCCCAAAGTACAATAAAACTGACCTGGAGGTTATTTCCAAAGCATAAAATTCATAGGCAGGCTTCTGAATCAGAAGTACATAAAAAGAGGAAAGAAAGAAAGAGAGAGAGAGAGAGAAAGAGAGAAAGAAAAAAAGGGAAAGAAAGAAAGAAAGTAAGAGAGAGAGAAAGAAGTACCTAGTACTTCCAATGGGCCAGAACTTAAAGTTCTGCAGTTGTACCAAAGTTTGAATGATCTGGGGTGTCTACCAAAAGAAAAGTGATTGTTAAATAGTTGACAGTAAGATAAATCTGATATTACACACATACAAATATATAAAAATACAAACAAAAGGAAGAAATAAATAGAAATAAAAAACCTACAGGTCTGAGTGAAACAGCATGTGACAAGTCAATTTCAAAGAAATATAATAAAGTCAAGGGGGAAAAGGAAAGGAGGTGGCTTCATAAAACATGCAAAAAGGTTGCATATAATGAAGGCAGTTAATATTAACCATTCTTCTTTATCTCCTAGGCTAGAGCTAAATCTTAGTTAAATCTTGTACCTTACCTTTTTAATATAATTTACCATTTAAAGTTAACTCTTTAATGTATTTTTCTTCCCTTTCTAGAGTAGTAACCCTAGACTGACAATGATTATGCAGGGTTATGGCACCTGCTTGGGTTATTCATTTAACCTTTTCAGAGTTATGCCAAACTTACTTAACTTCATGAAGAGCTTTCCTGGAATTAGAAAGACCAAGAAAAAAAAAAAAAAGGCTTTATTATCATAAAGCTACTAACCTGGTTTTTCTTGTGATTGTATCATTGAAGATACTCCATATCTTTCTTTAGCATAATCCTACAAAAAAATGGTTTTGGATTATGATTTTTTATTTAGACACAAATAGCACAGTATACACATGCATACAAATAACAGAATATAAAAATGAATTTATTTTGGGGTGCCTGGGTGGCTCAGATGGTTAAGCATCTGCCTTCGGCTCAGGTCATGATCTCAGGGTCCTGGGATCGAGCCCCACATCGGGCTCCCTGCTTGGCAGGGAGCCTTCTTCTCCCTCTACCTCTACTGTTCCCCCTGCTTGTGCTCTCTCGCTCTGTCAAATAAATAAATAAAATCTTAAAAAAAAAAAATTTATTTTAACTTTCAGTACCATTTTATTAATTTAGAGAGCCAGTAGTTTCAAAGTGTGGAAATCTGCCATATCATTTACCTATATACAGAAAAAGTTTCTTTTGTTTTGAAGATCACCTGTCCTGGATGGATATACCATATACAACAGCACTCAAAGATAAAATTTTCACACATATACAACACATCTTTTAACTACCTTCTTCAAAAAGAACATTAAATGACTTCAAAGCAGGGATATAAATTTCCTCTGTGAAGGGAGTAGGATGAAGTACCACAGTTTTATTAACTTCCTATTACAGGAAGAGATGTTCAAAGAGAACCAACATTTTTGGGTAAGCTTTCTGAGCACCAGATGTCCTCAGTTTTTAGAAATCCGAGATGTCGGATATAAGCTACTACAACTTTGTAAAAATATTCACCAGCTTCCTGTTTCTAAAACTACCTTCAGCATATAGGATTGCAAGGGGTTGGAAATAGACAATATCTAACTTCTTGTTACATTTTAAAGTCAGGAGCAGGAAACAGGAGATCTATGGTACAGACTATTAACAACATACTTACAGAATAGCTAAGTGGCCTTTTATTTTAATCTCACTTTACTTCTAAAATGGTATCTTAAGATCCTTCTAGCTATAAAATGACATAATTCCATCACAATGTCTACCTTATAATCTAGATCTATGCTATCTGCAAAGGAGCACAGTTTACATAATTAGATCAAGAAATAGCGAAAATAATTTCCTTAGATTTTACAGGGTACTTTAAGACATATAGGAAGCAATGTTTCTGTCACTCCCTAGTTATCTGCTGGAATCCTCTCCTTTAGATCTGGCAGATATTGGAGTTTGTGTTTATACCAAAATACACCAGACATATTAAGGTGAATACTGAATAATTTTTTTTTCCAAATTAAAAAAAAAAAAATACACCTAAAGACAAAGGTAACCCAGCCCTAACAGATAGTCACACAACGCAGCATGAGGCCAGCATAAACAGACTACAGCGTGTGAATACAGGGTCACTTACCAGTACTGTTCATATTTCATCAACTTTTATTCAATCTAATATTATTAAGATGACCCATTCCTTATGTAGCTTATCACAGATTCATAACTCCTCAAGTGAAAAGTTAGGAGCTGGGTAGGGATTGAGGCTCGGTTATCCTACAGCACAGTAAGTTGTAGGACGGCTTCAAACTTTCATTTCTGAAAAGCACTGAAGGACCACTGGGTATTATGAATTACCCACATGATTTTGAATCACTTCATCTCAAATGCTTGCTCTGCAAACTTCCCTACCTACCTCACTGGGTCACTAGAAGGGAGAAAGTAAATAAAAATGGCAAGCGTTCTTTGAAGCGGTCACATTAAACATATCGTCAGATCTTTTTACTAAGTACCGTCATTACTTGCAAAAACATTAGGAACACGAGAGCTGAGGAAAAAATCGATTACTAGTGGACATTAAAATTTTACGGGGCAAGGAGTAGGGGCGATTACATGAGGGACGTGCCTAACCCAGGGAAGCTTGTGACCCCGCCGCTCCTACTTCCGGGACAGTCGGTGCTCCATGTCCACCTCACCCCGGGACACGCTTGTTACGCTAGGCCTCCCAAGCGTCCCTGTGAGAAATGAGATCCGGGGTGGGTCTGGCCACGGGGCTCGCGCAAGGGCCCTGGAAGCGCAGTGAGGGCTCTGGGGATCCCGGCCCCAGGCCCGCGGCCTGCAAGCCAAGTGCCAACAGGGAGCCGGAGGCAGGGCCCCGCTCACCCTACTCCCTCCCTCAGCGCGGTGCGGCCCAGGGGGTCTATTTTCCCAGGCCCGAGGAAGGAGGACACCCACTTCCGCCGCATCCATGATCTCCCGCGGCTTCTCCTGACTCTTGCGGCTTTGGTTGGCGCTGGGCATAGGGACAATGGGACGGGGCAGCGGTTACCACCCTTCCTCGCAGGCTTCCGTAGGACAGGCAACGGGGCTGCTCTCTGCCACACAGTCTCCGCCCTCCCGGCACTCCAGCCTGCACGCGCTCTCGGACTCCCTGTGGAGGGTCGGCTCCGGAAAGATCGCGAGAACTGAGATTCTTGAGCGTGTAAGGCGAGCTCCTCAGTGCCGCCGTCTCTTCTTGCCCCGCCCCTACGGGCGTTTACCTGGAGTTTCAGGGAGTTCCTGGGAATGCGTTCGGAGTCTCGCGGGACTGGCTCTGAGGACCTGGGTGCCTGAGGACGGGGCGTGCCCCGGACCTCCGTCGTTTTTCACTCTTTTACCCGCTGCGACTTTTGCTCGGTTCTCTCTTCAGTCTTATTTACCCCTACTGGCTTTAAATGCAGACTGTTCCCTAAAACATTCACCCAAGCTCAGGAGTCGGCTTTTCCTCCCTCGGACTTTCCCGCCTTCATACTCCGCAGCGGCATTGTAGCTGCCTGCGGTTACGGGAGACCTTTTCGCAAACTGCTCTCTGTATTGGGGTCACAGGAGTGCTGGGTTAAAAGCAGTTGGCTTGCTAAGGTAGGATCGAGTACCACTACCCAAGTGATAGGTGAGGTGTAAACATAATGGTATAAACCCCACACAATTGCACTGATTACCTGGACCCACTGCATTATTTCAGGATGTGCATAATGTTGGTTGTTCAAGGGACAAATCACCCTGTTAGGCTTTTAAAAAATTGTGATCCATGAGCCTTTTACCGCAAGTGAAAGTAATTTGGGGGCTAGATTACTGTCTCTCCTGCTAGACTTCTTCGCACTCTGTCAAGTTTTAACTTAGTAATGTCTTAGCCAGGCACAAGTGACACAGTTAATACTCGTTAAAGAGTGCAGAGAGATCCCAGGGCAAATAAAAGGGCTCTGGAGGCTGCCTAATTTAGGTCCTTGGATACAGTCGTGAGAAGACAGACATTCCTGCCCTTGTGTAGCTTACCTTTTTTCCGATTGTAGCTGAGAAGAGAGATGCTATGAAAGTTTCTTTGAGGGCATTCACCTCAGGATTCCCTGAGGAAGTGATTCTTCAACTAAAATCTAAAGTAGGTGTAGGGGCCAGCCAGGTGAAGAGGGACTGAAAAAACAGAATATTCAAGACGAGGGGGTAAAGAGAGAAAGATCATGGTCAGATTTGGAGGTAGTACGCATGAAATGCTTTTGAGACATCCGAGGGGAGATGTCCAGCTAATCACTGGCCTTGTGGGGTCTGGAGCATAGAATAGAGATCTGGGCTACGGATAAAGACGGGTAAGACAGGAGAGGTAGGTGGTAATTGAAGTCCTGGACTAGAAAAGAATGTTACAAGAAGAGAGTATTAACATTGATCCTCAACTACTACATAGACCTCAAGTAAGATGATGACTGAAAAATATTCGTTGGATTTAGTAATATAGAGGCCATTGGTATTCTTAGTAAACACTGTTTATGGCAAAGTGATGGGGTCAGAATTGGCTGAGAAGTGAGTGACAGTGAAGAAATGAAAGTACTGAGAAAGTGATTCTAACAAACCTTTATATGGTGCTTACTATTTGCCGAGCATTATCAGTGTTTTATCTTAAATTTTTAAAAATTCTTAGATGAAACAATATTAAGTGTACGATATAGTGATTCAACTTTTATATATGTTATGAAATGCTTACCACATAAACTGCAGTTACCATCTATTACCATATAACTTTATTACAATATTATTGGTTATATTCCCTATGCTGTACTTTATATCCCCATGACTTATTTAAAAAATTTTTTTTTACTTTTTAAATATTTTATTTATTTGAGAGAGAGCAAGAGAAAGAGATCAGAGGGAGAGGGAGAAGCAGACTCCCCGCTGAGCAGAGAGCCCAACTAGGGGCTAGATCCCAGGACTCTGGAATCATGACCTGAGCTGAAGGCAGACGCTTAACCGACTGAACCACTCAGGCTCCCCCACCGCCAACAACTTATTTTATAACTGGAAGTTTGTACCTCTTACCCCTTTACCTGTTTTGCCCATCCCCTCACCCGCTCCCCTCTGGCAACCACCAGTTCTCTGTATTTATGATTCTACATTTTGTTCTTTTCTTTTTTAGATTCTACATAAAAGTAAAATCATATATTTGTCTTCCTTCGTCTGACTTATTTCACTCAGCATAATGCCCTCTAGGTCTACCCATGTTGCCCTAGATGGCAAAATTTCATTCTTTTTATGGCTGAGAAATATTCCATTGTGTATATACCACATTGTCTTTGTCCACTCATCTATCAGTGGACACTTAGGTTGCTTCCATGTCTTGGCTATTGTAAATAATGCTGCAATGAACATAGAAGTGCATATATCTTTTTTAATTAGGGTTTTTTTTTTTAATTAGGGTTTTCATTTTCTTTGGGTCAATACCCAGAGTGGAATTACTGAATCATATGGTAGTACTGTTTTTGATTTTTTGAGGAAACTCCGTACTGTTTTCCATAATGGTTGCACCAATTTACATTCCCACCCACAGTGCCCAAGGGTTCCTTTTTATCCACATCCTTGCTAACACTTGTTATTTCTTGTCTTTTTGATACTAGCCATTCTGACAGGTGTGAGATGATATCTTACTGTGGCTTTGATTTGCATTTTCCTGCCGATTAGTGATGTTGAGCATCTTTTCATGTATCTGTTGGTCATTTGTATGTCTTTGGAAAAATATCTGTTCAGGTCCTCTGCCTGTTTTAATCAGATTTTGGGGGGCTGTTGAGTTGTATAAATTCTTCATATGTTTTGAATAGTAATCCCTTATCAGATACATCATTTGCAAATATCTTCTTCTATTCAGTAGGCTGCCTTTTTGTTTTGTTGATGGTTTCCTTTGTGTGTTAAAGCCTTTTTTTTTTTTTTTTTTTTTGGTGTAGTCCCAATAGTTTATTTTTGCTTTTGTTTCCCTTGTCTGAGGAAAAATATCTGGAAAAATGTTGCTAAGCCTGATGTTAAAGAGATTACTGCCTCTGTTTTCTTCTAGGATTTTTATAGTTTCAGGTCCTATATTTAGGTCTTTAATCCATTTTGAGTTTATTTTTGCCTGTGGTGTAAAAAAGCAGTCCATTTTTATTCTTTTTCGAGTAGCTGTCCTGTTTGCTCAGCACCATTTATTGAAGAGACTGTCTTTTCCCCATTGTATAGTCTCCTTTGTTGTAGATTAATTGACCATATAAGCTTGGGTTTATTCCTGGGATCTCTGTTCTGTTTCATTGATATATGTGTCTGTTTTTGTGCCACTGCCATACTCTCTGATTACTATAGTTTTGTACTATAGTTTGAAATCTAGGAATGTGATACCTCCAGCTTTGCTTTTCTCAAGATTCCTTTGGCTATTTGGCATATTTTTTGGTACTATACAAATTTTAGGATTATTCATTCTAGTGATGTGAAAAGTGCTATTGGTATATTGATAGGAATTGCACTGAATCTGTAGATTGTTTTGGGTAGTATAGACATTTTAATAATATCAATTCTTTTTTTTTTTTTTTAAAGATTTTATTTATTTGACAGAGAGAGACACAGTGAGAGAGGGAACACAAGCAGGGGGAGTGGGAGAGGGAGAAGCAGGCTTCCCAGGGAGCATGGAGCCCAATGTGGGGCTCCATCCCAGGACCCTGGGATCATGACCTGAGCTGAAGGGAGACGCTTAACGACTGAGCCACCCAGGCGCCCCAACAATATCAATTCTTCTAATCTGTGAGCATCTTTCCATTTATTTATGTTATCTTCAATTTCTTTTATCAATGTTTTATAGTTTTCAGAGTACAGGTCTTTCACCTCCTTGGTTACATTTATTCCTAGATATTTTATTCTTTTTGATGTAATTATAAATGGGATTGTTTTCTTTTTTCCTTTTTAAAGATTTTATTTATTTATTTGAGAGAGAGAGAATGAGAGACAGAGAGCACGAGAGGGAAGAGGGTCAGAGGGAGAAGCAGACCCCCCGCCGAGCAGGGAGCCCGATGTGGGACTCGATCCTGGGACTCCAGGATCATGACCTGAGCTGAAGGCAGTCACTTAACCAACTGAGCCACCCAGGCGCCCAAATGGGACTGTTCTCTTAATTTCTTTCTTTTTTTTTTTAAAGATTTTATTTATTTGACACAGAGAGAGAGACAGCAAGAGCAGGAACACAAGTGGGAGAGGGAGAAGCAGGCTCCCCATGGAGCAGGGAGCCTGACACGGGGCTTGATCCCAGGACCCTGGGATCATGACCTGAACCAAAGGCAGACGTTTAATGACTGAGCCACCCAGGCGCCCCTTAATTTCTCTTTCTGCTAGTTTGTTATTGGTGTATACAAATGCAATATATTTCTATATATTAATTTTATATCTTGCAACTTTACTGATTCCCTTTATCAGTTTTAATAGTTCTTTGGTGGAGTCTTTAAGGTTTTCTCATATAGTATCATGTTATCTGCAAATAGTGAAAATTTTACTTCTTTCTTGCCAATTTAGATGCCTTTTATTTCTTTTTGTTGTGTTACTGCTGTGGGTAGGACTTCCAGTTGAATAAAAGTGGTGGCAGGGGGCATCCTTGTCTTGTTTCTGATCTTAGAGGAAAAGCATTTAGCTTTTCACTATTGAGTATGATGTTAGCTGTGGATTTGTCATAAATGACCTTCCCTCTATACCCACTTTGCTGAAAGTTTTTATCATGAATGGATGTTGAATTTTGTCAAATGCCTTTTCTGTATCTATTGAGATGATCGTATGGTTTTTATCCTTCATTTTGTTGATGTGATATATCACATTGATTGATTTGTGGATGTTGAACCATCCCTTGCATCCCTAGAATAAATCCTACTTGATCATGGTTTATAATCCTTTTAATGTATTGTTGAATTAGATTTGCTAATATTTGTTGAAGATTTTTGCATTTATGTTCATCAGGGATATTGGCCTATAACTTTCTTTTTTTGTGGTGTCTTTGTTTGGTTTTGGTGTCAGGTAATGTTGGCCTCATAGGATGAATTTGGAAGTATTCTTTCCTCTTCTATATTTTGGAATAGCTTGAGAAGGATAGGAATTAACTTTTAAAATATTTGGTAGAATTCACTTGTTAAGCCATCTGGTCCTGGACTTCTCTTTGTTGGGAGTTTTTGTATTGATTCAATTTCATTACTAGTAATCAGTCTGTTCAGATATTTTATTTCTTCATAATTCAGTCTTGGTAGATTGTGTGTTTCTAGGAATTTATCTATTTCTTTTTTGTTGTCCATTTTGTTGGCATAATTTTCTAGTCTCTTATAATTGTATTTCTGTGGTCTCAGTTGTAAGTTGTCTTTCATCTGATTTCTTTCATTTATTTGAGTTCTCTCTTTTATTTCTTGAGAGTATGGCTACAGGTTTATCAATTTTGTTTATCTTTTCAGAGAACACTTCTTAGTTTCATTCAACTTTTATATTGTTTTTTGTTCATTTTGTTTATTTCTACTCTCATCTTTATTATTTAATTTCTTCTACTAACTTTGGGCTTTGATTATTCTCTTTTCTAGCTCCTTTAGTTGTAAGGTTAGATTGTTTATTTGAGATTTTTCTTGGTTCTTGAGGTGGGCCTGAATTGCTATAATCTTTCTTCTTAGAATTGCTTACTGTATCCCAAAGATTTTGGACCATTTTGTTTCCATTTTCATTTGTCTCAAAGTATTTTTTAATTTTCTCTTCGATTTCTTTGTTGACCCATGGTTGTTCAGTAGTTTGTTGTTTATTTTCCATGTTTGTGGGTTTTATTCTAACTTTTTTCTTGTAACTGATTTCTAGTTTTGTACCATTGTGGTTGGAAAGGATGTTTGATATGATTGTAGTCTTCTTAAATTGACTGAGACTTGTTTTTTGGCCTAATATGTGATCTGTCCTGGAGAATGTTCCATGTGCATTTAAAAAGAATGTGTCTTTTGCTGTTTTGGGATGAAATGTTCTCTATATATCTGTTAAGTCCATCTGGTCAAATGTGTCATTTAAAACCACTGTTTCCTTGTTGATTTTCTGTTTGGATGATCTATCCACTGGTGTAAGTGGGGTATTAAAGTCTCTTACTATTATTGTATTGCTTGTCAATTTCTCCCTTTAAGTCTTTCAACATTTGCTTTACATATTTAGGTGCTCCTCTGTAGGTGCATAAATACTCACAAATGTTATATCCTCTTGTTGGATTGATCCCTTTATTATGTGATGCCCTTCTTTGTTACTTGTTATAGTCTTTGTTTTAAAGTCTATTTTGTCTGGGGTGCCTGGGTGGCTCAGTTGGTTAATCATCTGCCTTCGGCTCAGGTCATGATTCCAGGGTCCTGGGATTGAGCCCCGCATCGGGCTCTCTGCTTGTCGGGGAGCCTGCTTCTCCCTCTCCCCCTGCCTGCTGCTCCCCCTGCTTCTGCTCTCTCTCTCTGTCAAATAAATAAATAAAATCTTTAAAAAATAGTAAAGTGTATTTTATCTGATATAAGTATTGCTACACCAGTTTTTTCTTCACTTCCATTTGAATGGAATATCTTTTTCCATCCCTTCATTTTTGGTCTGTATGTGACTTGAGATCTGAAATGAGTCTCTTGTAGGTCTTGTTCTTTACCTATTTAGTCACCCTTTGTGTTTTGATTGGAGTATTTAGTCCATTTACCTTTAAAGTTATCATTGTTAGGTGTGTACTTATTGTCATTTTGTTAAATGTCTGGTTGTTTTTGTAGTTCTTCTCTATTCCTTTTTTCTTATCTTGCTCTCTTCCCTGGTGAATTAATGAATTTTTTTAGTGTTATGCTTGGATTACTTTCTCTTTATTTTTTGTGTACCTGTTATAGAATTTTGGTTTGTGGTTACCACGTGGTTCATGTATAACACCCTATGTACATAGCAGTCTATTTTAAGTTGATGGTCGCTTAAGTTCAAACACATTCTAAAGGCACTACATTTTTACACCCCCTTCCACATTTTATGTTTTTGATGTTATATTTTATGTCTTTTCATTTTGTGTATCCCTTAACTAATTACTGTAAATGTAGTTGATTTTTACTACTTTTATCTTTTTAACCTTCATAATATCTATGTAAATGATTGATCTATTACCTTTACTATATGTTTGCTTTTACCAGTGAAATTTTTCTTTCATAATTTTTTTTACTTTTGGTTATGATTTTTGCTTTTCCACATAAATAAGTCCCTTTAATATTTCTTATAAGTCTGGTTTAGTGGTGATAAACCCCTTTGGAAATTTTTTGTTTCTCCTTCAATTCTGAATGATAACTTTATCAGGTAGAGTATTCTTGGTTGTTGGTTTTTTCCTTTCAGCACTTAGAACATATCATGCCACTCTCTTCTGGCCTGCAAAATTTCTCCTGAAAAATCAGCTGATAGCCTTATAGGGTTTCTCTTATAGGTAACTAGTTGCTTCTCTCTTGCTGCTTTTAAGGTTCTGTCTTTATCTTTAATTTTTAACATTTTAGTTTTTATGTGTCTTGGTGTGGCCTCTTTGGGTTCATCTTGTCTGGGGCTTTCTGTGCTTCCTGGATCTGGATGTCTGTTTTTTTCCCCAGGTTAGGGAAGTTTTCAGCTATTATTTCTTCAAATAAATTTTCTGTCCCTTTCTCTCTCTGTTCTCTCTACGGGACCCCTATAATGTGAATGTTAGTATGCTTGATGTTTTTCCAGAGGTCCCTTAAAATTCTTCATTTTTAAAAATTCTTTTTGCTGTTCAGCTTGGGTGATTTTCATTACCCATCTTCCAGATTCCTGATCTGTTCTTCTGAATCTTCTAATCTGCTGTTGATTCCCTCTAGTGTATTTTTCATTTCAGTTATTGTATTTTTTAGATCTGATTGGTTCTTTTTTATATCTTTGTTAAAGTTTTCATTGAATTCATCCACTGTTCTCCCAGCTTCGTTGAGCATCCTTATGGACCATTACTTTGATCTCTTTATTAGGTTGATTGCTTATCTCTGTTTCATTTAGTTCTTCTTTTTTTTTTTTAGTTTTATTTTAAGTAATCTCTACACCCCATGTGGGGCTCAAACTCATGACCCTGAGATCAAGAGTCACATGCTCTTCTGACTGAGCCAGCCAGGTGCCCCTCTTTAGTTCTCTTTCTGAGGTTTTTGTCTTGTTCTTTCATTTGGCATGTTGTTTCTGGGTGTTAGGAAGGTCAGCTACGTCTCCATGTCTTAAAAGTAGTGGCCAAATAAGAAGGTGTCTTATGGGGCCCAGAAGCACAATCCACCCTGGTTACCAGAACCAGGCACTCCAAGGATATTCCCTGTGTGGGCTGTGTGTACCCTCCTATTGTAACTGGGCTATAACTATTGTAGATGTGCTGGTGGATGGGGCTGGCCTTCCTCCTTTCCCCTGGTGGAAATCATTTTGGAGGAGCACTGGTCCTGGTCAAGGCTGTCTGTTGGGTGTGGCAGGATGGTAGTCACTTTGGGGAAGTGGTACCTGCTGGAATATGTGGGTTGGGTGGGGCAGGTCTGCAGGGGAACATCAGGGTAGGTTGAGTGGTCCTGGCAAGGTGGGGGAGAGTGTCAGAACTGGCACCCACCACTGTTGGGCCAGCTAAGATAAAGGAGGGGAAGAGAAATGGTGCCCACCAGCACTTCTGTTCCTGGGTAAAGTTCTTACAGATCCCTGCTTCTCTACACATGTCCTAAAAGTATTTTTGGGTTTGGTTCCTGACCAGACTGCATCTCTCTCCCTCCTACCCTCTGGATGTGGCTTTTTCTTTATATTTTCAGCTGTGGAAGAGCTGTTATGTTAGTCTTCAGGTCATTTTCAGAAAGTTGCTCTATATTTAGTTGTAACCTTTGTGTGTCCATGGGAGGAGGTGAGCTCACTACTTCCTACTTGGCCATTTTTCCCTTGCCTCTGTAACTCACTTAATTGTTATACCAATATTATCAGAGAGATAATATTACAATCTTTTTCCATATGGGGAAATTGAGGCAAAAAGATGTGAAGTAACTTGCCTATGGTTACAGAGCCATTAAAAGATATATTTGAATTCAGGGAGTGTGGTTCCAGAATCCGTGTTCTTAACCTCTTACATTGGTTAAGAACACTGCCTTTCTGAAGGAGAGGATGCTAGGATAGCTATAGATGTTTGGTTTCAGGAAAAGGAAAGAACTCCCATTTGATGAGTTCTGTTTTCTCTAAGAAGAGGCTAAGTCATGAATGGTGGGTGTGGCTGTAGGGGAGGGAGAAAAGAGAGATTGGTGATTTGAGGAGAAAAGGAAAGATTAAATAGTCCTGGAAGTTATTTAGTATTTGGTATTATTTCTGGGGATTGTTAAGGACTCGTTTGGTAGGGAATCATGAATTTCATGGAAGTGAGCCTCCTCCAGACCATGGCTGGTTGGTGCTTTTATTCCCTCAGTTAATTGTAGTCCTAATATATGAACTGATGGTCAGAAATCTGAATATACATTATTGTCCTTTTGCTAAAGTACAGATCTTACTTTTTAATCTTTCCATTGCTTATGAAGCCTCTACATGTACTTCTTCCTTGCTTTGATCTCCTTGTCTCAATAGATTAATCTTATTTAGGACATAGCCCTGGGGGGAAGACTGTAAATATAAACTCTTGCTTCTGGCTTTCTTAATAATGATGGAAAAGAAGAATTTGCCAGATCAGTGACCATATACAATGTGCCTGAGGTCTTGTGAATGTACTCTAGTAAAGATAGCATAGCTGTAACTACTTGCTTGAATTTGCAGTAGTCTACCATCAGTTTCCTGTATCTGTCTGCTTTTTGCAGGAGCCAATTGGTGAAAACAGAAATATGATGGGGATGGTCAACTATGAGGTCTCTAAGGGTTACACTAATCTCTGCCATTTTCCCTAGAGATATGATAATGTTTATGATTTACTCTCATAGTTGAGGACTGGGGAAGCAACCTTGCAGGTATCCAAATAAGCCATATAGGCAAGGGCTGACTTGAACTGCAGCTAATCTGAGCCTTGGAAAAATGCCATGTGATCATCCTAGAACAGAAGGGGCTGCAAGACCATTTCCTACTTGCTTCCCTATCTCCCCTAGGATGCTGTCTAATGAGGTATGGGACTCTGTCATGCCCTTCCCACCAGTGGAGCTACACAATGTGAACTTCATCAGTGGAGTCTAGAAGTGACTCCACAGCAACATGATGTCTATAACTCATATTGCAGTCATCTGGTCCCTTTTGTTTCAATGTCATCCTTTTTGGTGTGTAGGACAAGGATCATGGGGAGCTGGCATCTTTAGCTTATTCTTCTTTTCACTATTTAATAACAAACTGTCAAAATCTAAAAGTGGTTTTTTATATCTTTACCAATCAAATCAGTCAGGGCTTGACCTTGGCCTTGCTTGTCTTGTGTGTTCCTATCTTGGCAGGAACCAATGTGGGGTTCTACCAATTACCAAATGTGTCCATTCCAAACTATACATTTAGGGATCAGTAAAATGACTATGGGTAGGCCCCCATAGACCCATTCTAGGTGTTGCTGTTAAGAGGTTTGAAGCACCATTGTGATTCCTAATCCTTTGTATGTGATTCTTTTTTCCCTGGGAAAAAGAAGTTTGCAGTAGAAGTTTGCTAGTAGGTTACCACTCATCCTTCTCTTTGTTCCTAATGCTCTGGAATTTCACAAAGTGTGTCATCCTGTAGGTCTAAATTTACCCTTGTGCTGGACACTCAGCAGGCCTTTCAATCTGGAAACTCATGTAACTTAGTGCTGGGGCATTTTCTTGAAAACTTTCTCTGATGATACTCTTCATTTTCTTTCTGCTCTCTTTCTTGAATTCTTATTATTCAAATATTGGCCTTTCTGAGTTGGTCTTCTAATTTTTTTATTGTTTTTCTCCATTTTCCATCTCCTTGTCTTTTTGAGCTGCTTTTGGGAGATTTCTTCTACTTTATCTTCTAATCTTTCAATTGAGATTCTCATTTCTGCCATCCTGTTTATTATTTCCCAAAGCACTTTTTTGTTCTCTGAATAATCTTTTAAAAGAATAGCATCCTGATTTTTTTACACAAAGGCAACATCTTATCTTTCTGAGCATAGTAATAAGGTCATTTTTGGGGGGTAATTTTTAAAGTATTCTCTCTTCGTAGCCCATTTCTTACAAGCTATTTTTTGTTCATTTCTGGCCTCTATCTTCCATGTTAGAGACCTACCCCAGTTGTCTGGTGAATATTTATTTAATTTTCTGTATATTGTGATATTTTAGAATCTTTTTTTTTTTATGAATCCTTGATTGCTTATTTTAAAAATGGGGACTAAAAATATAATTAGAAGCTCTGAGCATTTGGATGGGGTTTGTCCATTTTGAGTTTTACTGTACAGTGATCTCATTGAGCCATTTGATAGGCAACCCCAGATGTTAAGATCTTTAGATATTTCTCTGTTGGCTGGTCAGATTGTTCAAGAAAAAACTCTTCTAATCTGCTTGAGGAGTGTAAGTCTGCCAGTGTTCTGGGAATATTCAGCATTCAACATGCTTTTAGTCATTGAATCCCCCTATTTTTGGTACAGTACCCGGTTCCTAAAGTCCAAGAATTCACTCTTTTACCTTCTCCAGAGAATACACCATGACAGGGTAGGAGAGGACCCTTGCCACGAGAGTGCAGTAGGGAGGGATGCAGGGATCAGACTTCTCAGGTAGCTTTCCCCAAATGTTCCTTTTTATAACTCCCAGTCCCTGCTTCTGTTTTCAGAGGTACTTGGTGCTGCTTGTTTTGATTATTTTGAGGTTTCTTTGGTACAAATTAGGTTGATTCTCAGTGCTACCTTAGGATTAAACTTTTCATATCTGAAAAGTTGGTTACCATTGGTCTGTCTGCTCTCTAGTTTCCCACATTTTGGGGCTATTGTCTCCTGTTCTTATATACTCTTGGTTGTAGTCTTTGTAGGATTAGGGGCAGGAGCAAAACTGGATCTGCTGTCTTAGCACAGAAGTCACTCTTCATGTTTTATTTTATGATGTCAATATTTACAGAATTTTTAGCAGATGACTTATAATTACCGTGATGAAAACCAATGCTCATTCATTCTTTCAACAAATATTTATTGAGTGTCAACAATGTGCTAGGCATTAGTCTAGGTATTTGGGACATACTAGGGAGCAAAGCAGATAAAGATCCTAGCTCTTTTTTTTTTTTTTTAAAGATTTTATTTATTTATTTGACAGAGAGAGAGCACAGGCGGGGGGAGCGGCAGGCAGAGGGAGAGGGAGAAGCAGACTTCCTACTTAGCAGGGATCCCGAAGCAGGGCTCCATCCCAGGACCCTGGGATCATGACCTGAGCTGAAGGCAGATGCTTAACCAACTGAGCCACCCAGGCGCCCCAAAGATCCTAGCTCTTGTGGATCTTATCTTTTCGATGGAGGAGGCAGACAATAAGTAATAAAATAAGTAAATTATATAACATGTTAGAAAGTGATAATAAGAAAGAAAGAAAAAATAGAGCAAGGTAAGGGGAATGAAGATTGCTGGGGGACAGGAGGGCAGGTAGGTTGCAGTATTCAATACGGTGGTCAGAGTAGGCTTTGTTGAGAAAGTGACATTTGAATATTTGAAAGCAGTGAGAGATGTGGCAATATACAGATGTGGGGGAAGAGCATTCCAGGCAGAGGAACAACCAGTGCAAAGGCTTTAAGATGGGAACAAGGCCAGTTTTCTATATAATAATGTCTTCAGGCCTCTGAAGTGTGAGCATAAATGACTCCAGTTTGCCAAGCTATTTTTTTTCATTGCATAAAAAAAATCCATATAATATAAAACTTTACTCTCTTAACCTTTTTGAGGTATATTGTTTAGTAATGTTTATTCACATTGTTGCGTAACAGATAAGTAGAACTTTTTCATCTTGCAAAACTGAAACTCTGTGTTCATCAAACAACTCCCCATGTCCCCCTCACCCAGCCCTTGGCAACCATCATTCTACTCTCTGTTTTCATTTTGACTACTCTAGATATCTCATATACGTGGAATCATACAGTATCTGTCCTTTTGTGAAAGCATTTGCCAAGCTTTTTAAGTTCTTGTATTGCAAATTTATTCTGGCTCCAGCCTTGCTCTTCTTTTAGCTATTACTTCTCTCCTACATGCATGTAAGTCAAATCTTAACACCCCTGTTTACCAGCTGAATCAGATAGGATGCCTTTGGCTGCAAGGGAGAGAAACCCTGACTCAGACTGTTTCAAACAGTAAAGGAACCGATGGCTCACATAGTATAGAGTCTAGAGAAAGGGAGCTAAAGTTTGTTCTATCCAGCCCTTCAGCAATGTCATCAAGGACTGAGGAGTTCTTCTTTATTTTTTCCTCTCAGCTCAGCAGGTTTCAGCCTCAGGCTGGTAGCAAGAGGGTTGCAGCTAATTCAGGCATTATATCCAGTCATGACAATATCAGGGAAGGAAAGAGACCTTCTACTTTATTGTTCCTGTCTCTTAGACACAGGAACCTTTCCTCAAAGTCCTTTCATGAGGCTTTCCTTCACATCCAATTGGCCAGAATTCTATCACATGCCTGTGTCTGAACCAGTTCCTGGGATGGGCTGGGTCTTTGCCCCCATAGAAGCACATGAATGCATGGAAGAGAGGTGGACACCTATATAAAATCAGATTCTGTTAGAAAAGAGGAAAGGGAGAAGGATGCTGAGTACATAGCTGAGGTATTGTGATATAGTAAGAAATATATATTTGGTATTCATCTCTGGTTCTTGGAACAGGACTTCTAAACCCTTGGAATTTTCTGAGTGATAGAAGTGATAGGAGTGTGTTTTGTTATTCTTTTAACCACACCTGAATTTATGTTAATGAGATAATTGGTGGCTGAAAGCCCCTAGATAGCTCTAGGATGGAGGCTTATTTGCCAGAAGAAGCAACCATGTGATTAGAGGGTTGCAATTTTCAGCCGGACTCCCATCCCTAACCTCTTGGGAGGAGAGGCTAGGCATTGAGTTAATCACAAATGGCCAGTGATTTAGTCAATCATACCTATATAGTGGAACCTCAATACAATACCTAAATGAAAGGGTCAGGACAGCTTCTGGGTTGGTGAACACATCTGTGTGCCAGGAGGGTAGTGCATCCCAGATTCCTTAGGAACAGAAACTCCTGTGCTTGGGATCCTTGTGGAATCTTGCCCTATGTACCTCTTCATCTGGCTATTCAATTGTGTCCTTTATAATAAAATGATAATAGTAAGTAAAATGCTTTCCTGAGTTCTGTGATCCATTATAGCAAATTCTCAAAACTGAGGAGGGGGTCATGGGAACTTCTGACTTGTAGCCTAGCCAGACAGAAGTGTGGGTAACCTGAGCACCCACTACTTTCAGCTGGCGTCTGAAGTGGGGCAGTCTTGTGGGACTGAGCCCTTAACTTTTGGGGTCTTCGCCAATGCCAGGTAGTGTCAGAATTGAATTAACTGCAGGACACCCTGTTGGTGTCTGTATGGAATTAGAGAATTACTTGGTGTGGAGAATCCATACATTTAGTGTCAGAAGTGTGGTGAGTAGAAAATGGTGCCAGTAGTTACAGTACAGCCAACAGTGTCGGCTACAGCAGCTGTATGATTTGAGGAAAGTTATTTAACATCTCTGATTCTCGATTTTCTTGAGACAATAAGAATAATGCTATTTTTCTCATGTGAGGATTAAATGATATAATAACTGAAGTGAGAAAACATACATAAAACCACCCAGGACAGGCCATGGCACGTAGTATTGCCTGGTTCAGTCGTTCTGCAGTTGTGGAACCTGGACCAACAGCATCAACATCAGCATCGCCTGGTGTTACGGGCTGAATCATGTTCCCCGCTTCTCCTCCATTCATATGTTGAAGGCCTAACTTCAGGTACTTCAGAATGTGATTGTACTTGGAGATAGGTTTTATAAAAGGTAATAAAATGAGGCCGATAGCATGAGCCCTAATCCATTATGACTGGTGTCCCTGGAGGAAGAAATTAGTACCCAGACACACACAGAAGGATGACCATGTGCAGATACAGGAAGAAGACAGCCATCTATAAACCAAGGAGAGAGGCCTCGAAAGAAACCAACTCCGCCTATACCTTGATCTCAGACTTTAAGGTTCCAGAACCGTGAGAAAATAAATTTCTGTAACTTAAGCCACCCAGTCTGTTTTACTTTGTTATGGCGGCTCTAGCAAACTAACATTATCAGGGAACTTTTTAGAAATATAACGTCTCTGGCCCCACCCCAGACATACTGAATCAGAAACTGTGAGGGTGGAGCTCAGCGTCCTGTGTTTTTAAAAGTCCTTTAGGGGCACCTGGTTGGCTCAGTTGGTGGAGCATGGGACTCTTGATCTCAGGGTTGTGAATTCAAGCCCTGCGTTGGGTGTGGAGCCTACTTTAAAAAAAAAAAAGCCCTTTACATTACTTTGATTTAACACTTAAGTTTAAGAAAGGCTGGCCTAGTTGTTAAAGGATGGAGGAACTTGACTAGCTTGGGTTCATATCCCAACTCTACCACTTAGCAGCTGTGTGATTTTGGGTACTTTTACAAATGTCTTTGTGTTCCAATCTCCTCATCTGTAAAGTGAGGATAATCCTAGTCCTTACCTGTTAGGTTGTACTGGTGATAAATGAGTTGATCCATATGGAATTTAGAACAGTGCTTGGTGCATAGTTAATGCTCAACAAGTGTGAACTATGACTGTAGAAGATAACATGTAAATGTTGAGTCTGAATCTCATTTTAAATGGTTGGGTTTGGAAAAAGAGATAGTAGCTGAGTTTATTGAAAGTATTTGTACAGTGAGGTCCTGGAGACTCTCTTAAATAAAGTTGAATACTCCAGCCCCTACTTGGGCTGCTTAAAACCCTTTTTTTCTTACTTCCTTGTTTATGATTGTGATGTGGAAGATGCAGACGGTGCCAAGTTCTTTGTAATTTATGCAAATAATACACAGCACACATTGTTATGTTGCTCTTCATTTTCTACGAAGGCCCCATTGTCATCAATTTTATATCCTGTTCCCATGAGAACTTTACCTTTTTCTTCTCTGCATTCCATTCTCGATGGATTATCTAGTTTCTCATCTAGACAACTTACCCTCTTTTCCCGATGGCCCATTTAGAACCACCTCCTATTAAAAAATAAGTTTTCCATCGAGGCATATGTATACTCATTTCCCTTGTTTTTTATTTGCCTTATATCCGAAGTGATTCCAGTTGTTTTACAGTGTGCAGCTGCTACTAGATACTAATGCCATTTTCACTGGGGGAGTTGCATTTTCCAGCCTTGTTTGTGTATATTTGATTGTCTTCAGTACTTTATGTGAGCTGTAAACACACTGGGTAGAAACAACTCAATAAATGACAAACAGTAAAATGAATAATAAAAAGTTATAGTCTCATATAAGGAGAATGAGTGGGGTCCCTCTCCCATATAGAAGTAAGCCAGGGATATCAATATGTTTAGAAAACTACTGGCTAGCTGCTACTTTAAAATATTCTTTAAGTCACAAACTTGTTTTCCCCTGCAGTATGCAATTCACTTTCCCCTCTACTTAGTTTCTTAATCACTCCAGGAACCATAACCATTCATTCATCATCCAGGCCCCAAACCTTGGTGTCCTTTCTTACTGCTTTCTTTTCTCCCCAACATTGAAATATCTACCAAAATCTTTCTGTTACTGTATTTCTAACATTATCCATTTCTAACTTATCTCAGAGACCAGACTTTCTACAATCATGAGGCACTGGACAGTCAGGGTAAATAATAATTCATTTGGTTAGATTATCTCCAGTCTTATTTTATAATTCCATGCCTTACTATAGCCATGTCCAGAAGTTCTATACTTTTAGACCCCCTCCCCCAATAAATTGAAATGTAAAATACAAAGTAGGTGTAAAGTATACCACACTTTTAAAAGAACTGTATATGAGCCAGGAGGTGGGGAAAAATAAAAATTTCAGTAATGGCAATTATAGGACTCTTGTGGACCTCTTGTCTGACTTTTCCTATTTATTATTCAGATGCTCTTTGTTGTCTTCCACTTTGTTCACTTCAACATACTACCTTTCAGTTTTTCACTATAAGCTCACCTATGTCTCTATTCAGGGAGCATGTGGTTTTACCATCTACCATTTCTTTAAGGAAAAGCTTTTACTTTAAAAATGCTCTTTATTGAAAATTATTTTCTCCAACCTATGTCCTTTATTCTCATTTATGCTTCCGAATATGACTTTAAGCCAAAGGAACTGTTTTCTATATTCTGAAGAATGACCCTATGTAAGTCATATATAAACAAGTTATGCTAAATTAAAACATTTAATTCCATTTACTTCTTCATTTTAGTAGGTAAGTTGGTGATCCAAGCTCAGACCGGCTTCCTCATTGAGTCACTCAATCCAAACACTGTTAAGAAAATCTAGTTTCTTACTATTCCCTGGGTTGTGGTAGATCATGTTTCTAAAGATAGCTGCAACAATATCTCCCATCCCATATGTTCTTTTGCAATGTGCTAGCTATTCCCTGATCAAGAAGTAGAGTTTATAGTCACTCCCTTTGTTTTTTTGTTTGTTTTTTAAAGTAGGCTCTACGCCCAGTGTGGAGCTCAATGCGGGGCTTGAACTCATGACTCTGAGATCAAGACCTGAACTGAGATCAAGAGTCAGACAGAGCCAACCAGGTGCTCCTATTGTCACTCCCTTTGAATCTAGACTGGTCAATGACCTATTTTGACCAATAGGATGCATCACAAATGATGCTGTCTAAACTCCAAGCCTGGGCCTTAAGAAATCTGTACCTTCTGCCTTAATGTCTTGGAATGTTCTTTTTTGGAACCAGCTGCCATACTGGGAGGGAGCCCTAGAAACCATGTGAACAGATCTCATCAAGGAAAACCAAAGACTTTGGCCAACAATCAGCTGAGTTTCCAGCTGGGATGTGAATCAGGCCATTTTGGTTATTCTAGACAACTCAGGACCCTAACCAACACTCTATAAACTAGAACTGCCTGATCAACCTATAGAGACATAGGAAATAAGAAATTGCTTCTCTTTTAAGCCACTATGTTTTGAGATAATTTGTAATGCAGCAATGCCTACCTGGACCACTGGGACTCCATTAATCTTTTTTTTTTTTGAAAGATTTATTCATTTATGTATTTAAAAGAGAGAGAGAGAGAATGCACTAGTGGGAGGGGCAGAAGGAGAGGGAGAAAGAATCTCCAGCAGACTCCCTGCTGAGCACAGAGCCTGACATGGGGCTTCATCTGATGAACCTGAGATCATGACCTGAGCTGAAACCAAGAGTCAGACACTTAACTGACTGTGCCACCCAGACGCCCCTCCACTAATCTTGTTTTTGAGGCCTTGTGCCAAGTTTACCAGCTTACCTCACCACCCTCAGACCTCTGCAAGGAAGTAGGTATAACTTACTTTCTGGGTCTTCACAATCTCCTTTTAGCTCTATGGACAAAATAGCTCATGCTTCAGTGGAAATGGCCAAATGATAACCATACTAATACTCATGAACGCTTTTTGAATGCTTATGATGTGCCAGGCAGTTTTAACTATAATATAGTTATTAATATATCTAATCTTTAGAACAACTTTTGAGCTCAGTACTATTATCTCCATTTTACAGATAAGAAAACCAAGGCACAGAGAGATGAAGTAACTTGTACGAAGTCCAACAGCAAGTGGTGGAATCACCATCAGAACCCAAGCCTTAGGTTCCAGAGCCACACACTTAGCCACTACGATGAACTGCCTCCAGTTCATCTGGTTAATCCTAAAGTGACTGAGGTAAGTGAAGTTTCTTTGACTTATGTTACTTGATCCTCTTACTTTGGCTAAGAAAGTCCTTTAAGGCTTTGATTGCTTCATTCATGTATAGTAGATTCTGGACTGCGTCCCAAGCTACCACTTATGTTTAGAAAAGCCTAACGTTCGAAAAGTCTGAATGCTTGACTGTTTTTACATTCGCAGTTGAGGATAGGAGAGAACCACAGGTTCCTCATCCCCACTCCTCCACAGAGGGCAGCAGAGTGACAGGCAGGCAGCGACCTAGGGGAGGGAGCAGAAGAGGAGTGCCGGTCTGGGGCAGAGCTCTTTACTCATCCTCCAGACTACAAGCACCAGGCGGGAACGTGGCACAAAGCCTCTCCTCACCTATCAGACTGAAGGGAAGGAAGGACTGCAGCTTCTACTGACAGGGGCCGGAGGCAGCCAAAGCCGTGCCTGTTAGACTTAGAGTGGAGGAAAGCCTCTGTGCTTGTTCAGCAGTTGCAGCCTTAAGACAGGCTCTCAGTGCCCCTGTCCAGCTGCACTGCTGCCTTCTGGTCTCTTCTAGGTAGCTGCTAGAGCTGTCACTGCAAGGGCATGGGGTTTTGCGTCAAGTAGTCTTAAAGTCCGTCTGCTTCCTATCCTGCCTGATAACTGCCTCAAGAACTCTAAGGGAAATAAAAAAGCTAATTATGAAATTCAATAGGTCTGCGTTCTCATGCTATATTCAGAGCATGGCCTCTGGAGACAGACAGTTTTGGGGTCAGGGCCCCATTTTTGCTGCTTAATCGCTGTGTGATTTTGGGAAAGTCGCTTTCTCCTTTCCGCCTCAATGTCCCTTAGCTGTAGAACAGGTCAGTGATATTTACCTTGAGTGGCTGTTTGTCAGGAATAAATAAGTACTATGGGCAGAGCTCTTGGCCTCCTATAGCTTGACCCAGCAACCATCAGGGTACCTATTATTACATAGACCGTATATATTCGACATCTCTATAACCACAAGATACCATTCAGTCTTAGAGTGTAAGCTGGTGTTTCAGGCTCTCCTACATAATGGCTGCTCAGGGAAGAGGCAACTGCCACGATCTGTTTTAGAAAAGTACTACCTTTTAGGCCCTTCCCTTCTACTTTCATCCCCTAAATGCTCTGGAGGTATGTGGTATAAAACTGACTTCTCTAGTTTTAAAAGATATCTAAGTCTTGATTGCATGTTCTTAATCTGAGGTTTACTGGTCTCCAGGAGTCCATGACCCCTTGATAATGGTGTGCTACATTTTGTGTGTGTACATGAATGTGCATTTTTGGGGGGAAGAAATGATTCATAATCATCAACAGACTGTCAAAAGGGTCCATGTTTAGGGGCACCTGGGTGGCTCAGTCATTAAGCACCTGCCTTCGGCTCGGGTCATGATCCCAGGGTCCTGGGATCGAGCTCCGCATCGGGCTCCCTGCTCAGCGGGAAGCCTGCTTCTCCTTCTCCCACTCCCCCTGCTTGTGTTCCCTCTCTCACTGTGTCTTTCTCTGTCAAATAAATAAATAAAATCTTTTAAAAAAAAAAAAAGGGTCCACGTTTGGACAAAAGACTAAAAAAACTCTAATATAGAAACAGCCTTTTAAATCTTCTATTGAAAGTAACTTGGAGGCCTTCCCTGACTTAAGACAAAGCAGGAACAATTGTGGAAAACACTGGAAATGGATCCTGTCTTCCAACCAAGGCCCAGTCTCTTTCCCCCAGTGTGTCTCTAACAGAGCGGGATGCTGGCTGTTCCCACTGGCACAGGTAGATGCCATAAAGACAGGACTCTGTGGATGAAGAGGCGTTGCCTTCTCTAATTACAGCTCACAAAGACCAAAGCCTAACCTCAGCTGTACCTTCTGTCCCTGGGAAGTCACTTATGGAGGAGACCTATAATTGGGATTTGCTACCTGAGATATAATTCTCAGGATGATGAATATCTAAATTACGTCCTCAGACACATACCTGAGGCAGAGCCCTAAGGGCTGATGGCCATGGGCGCGTGTGGTATTCTTCATTCAGTGGGGATTAATAAATGAGGATGATATCACTTAGAATCTCTGAAGGGGCAGCTGTCCAGGAGGCCCTTTTGGCTTCTGCATTGAAGCCTAACAGCCTGTGTACTGGGCTCAATAATTTATGCCTCCCGCACAGAATTTGCACAAAGCAGGAGTGGCCACATCAGCATTTTGGGATTTAAGGCCAACGTCTCTTTTCCACAGATCCACTCCCCCAAATTGTAAGGATGATTCGGCTAATTAATCCCACTTCATTTTTAAAGAAAATGATTGTTGGTGTATCAAGCAAATGAAAACATAGCTCTTGGGGGAGGGGATTTAAAGTAATTTAAAAGTTCAGTGGATGATGACTAATTTTGCAATTGTTATGCTTACATCTCTTCAATGAACAGATAATTTGTGAATTATGGAGTATACAATATGAGATGTATGGACTATATTAGGGAAACATTTTTGGTCCATGTAAATAAATTGAGACAAACAGTAGGTGCACCTGTCCCTAGCCTGTCCTAGGAATATACGAAACTCTGGCACAGGATGAACGTCTGTTGGTGTCAGTGTGACAATAACAAAACAAAGCTGGCACTGGGGACAGGAAGTCTTTGGTGGGCGGGGAGCCACGGTCTGCAGCCAGAGCCCAGCACGGCTGTGCGTTCTGATGTCCATCAACCAGGAAAGGGAATCTAAGGTTTTCAAATGATTTTCCCCCTTCACAAAGCTGCTGTAAAATAAAATACAAATCCTTCCTGAATGTTCCTAGCTTTCCTTCCTTTAGGAAGTTTTCAGTCAATGGGAAACAAAGTCTTATTCAAAGGATTAAAGCCATAGTCATTCTATTGTTTACAGCTTCAATAATGTGGCTTTCCTTCCACGGACAAAATTTCCAATTCACAAATCATCTAAAAAACAGGAAATTTGGGGGAAACACGTGCTAATGATAACAAACAAGGGAGCTAGCGTGCGGTATAGAAGTTTATGCAAGGAGGCATCCGATTTTAATGTTTTTTTGGACTGTCGTGCTTCTGGATGCATTCTAGGAAGATTATTCCTTAAAAGAAAAAGCCATATGGCCTATAACATAAAACTACTCTGTTCCCATCCCTCGTCCCCAGAGAGGGGAGGGGCAGGGAAGAGGGGAGGCAGATTCTGGCTGTATTTTCAAGGCTGTGCTGTGGAGGAGATGGGCTTCTACCCTCTTCTCCCTGCCCTTGTTAGTCCTCTGTTTCTCCTCTCTCTCCAACCAAGGCCATGGCCCTTACCTGGGGGATGGAGGGAGAAGGGCCAGCAGCATTGGTTAGCAGGGCTGGAGGGAATGCATAAGAGAGGGAGGGGCGGGCAGCTTTGAGCTCCCGGCTGTGGGCAGTAGCCACAGGGAGCCATAGGAGGTTAAAGAGGTTGTGGAAACAGTCACTACTTTTGCAAGCAGGGGGAAAGCAGGGCTGGTGGGGCCAAGGAAGAAGCAGCAGCACTAAACCATGAGCAGACAAACTCACTCTGGAAATCTATTCCAGCTGCTTCTAAATAAACTACCAAGAGAATTTTTTTTATTCAGATTCTTTATTTTGGTGACAATGTCTTAGTCTTTTTACCTGTATCCTAGAAGGAACACCATAGTTCCTCCTGAATAATAATTTTTAGTGTCTGAAATTCCCCAACATCGTGATTTTTCCCCAGTCCCCATCTTTCACCATTACCTTTAACTTTTATCCACACTTCAGGGAAAATACCACTTTTCCCTGATTGGGGGATGACAGAACCTAGTTACTTCCTAACGTTTTCTTCTGTGCCCTTGCTATTCAAGGTGTGGTCTGGTTCCCAGCAGCAGCAGCACCTAGCTTAGCAGAAATTCAGACTGTCTGGCGCCTGGGTGGCTCAGTTGGTTAGGCGACTGCCTTCGGCTCAGGTCATGATCCTGGAGTCCAAGGATCGAGTCCCATGTCAGGCTCCCTGCTCAGCGGGGAGTCTGCTTCTCCCTCTGACCCTCCCCCCCTCTCATGCTCTCTCTCTCTATCTCATTCTCTCTCTCAAATAAATAAATAAATAATCTTAAAAAAAAAAAAAAGAAATTCAGACTCAATCCCTGCCCTGTGCCTACTGAGTCAGAGTCTGCATTTAAGGGAATCCTTGGTGATTTGCATGCACATTAAAATTTGGGAAGGGCTGGTCTGTTCCCTACTACAGACCTGACTCATAATCTATACCACCAAAGCTTGCAGGATCCTACATTCTCTGGCCCTGCCCACTTCTCCAGTCTTATCCCATAACATCCTACTGCTCATTCACTAAGTCCAGCCTCTGAGCTTTTGCATTCCCCATTCCTTCTGCCTAGGGTGCTCTCATCCCCTCTTAGTATGGCAAACTCCTTTATGTCATTAAGGTGTCAGCTTAGATGTTACTTCCTTAGAGGAGACTTCCCTGACCACTCTATATGAAGAACCACCCCCAGCCCCGCCATGATCTATCCCATTACTCTGTTTCATATTTTTTATGGCACTTGTTATCTGGTATCATTTTATTAATTCATTTTTGGGTCTGTTTTGTTGAGGGTTGTATTTTCAGTGCCAAAAGCAATGCCTGGTACATTGAAGGTGCTCAGAAAATATTTTTTGGATTAATGAATAAAGTTTTGGGGATCATGAACAGTGAAAACCTATGCCCAGAGAATTATATGGTAAGATCAGGAACCCTCAGAACCAACTCAACAGCTTTCAGTGAATTGGCCTGAGACCCATATTTTTTGAGTCCCACATAAGTGGTTCACAAAGCCTGGTCTGTAGATCAGAAGCATCAGCATCCACTGGGGACTTGGTAGAAAGGCAAATTCTTGGGCACTACCCTAGACATACTGACGAACTCTGATTCAGAAATTTAACAATTACCTTAAATTTTTAAGTCTAGCAACCTGTGTCTTTTTTTTTTAAATTTTTTTTTTTTAAGACTTTATTTATTTGCGAGAGAGACAATGAGAGACAGAGAGCATGAGAGGGAGGAGGGTCAGAGGGAGAAGCAGACTCGCTGCCGAGCAGGGAGCCCGATGCGGGACTCCATCCCGGGACTCCAGGATCATGACCTGAGCCGAAGGCAGTCGCTTAACCGACTGAGCCACCCAGGCGCCCTAGCAACCTGTGTCTTAACAAGGCCTTTAGGTGGTTGATGCCTTGCCCCAGACAGTATCGACATCTTACCTGTGTAGAGAACCCATAGTGTTCAAAGCCCTTTCACATATATCACTGGAGATCCGGACTTCAGAAAAGCCCTGAAAAGTAGGCAAGGCACGTGTCATTCTCATTTTACAGATGAGGATACTGAGCCCTAAGAAATTATTCAGTGTGCCTGTGGTCATATAGTTTGATCAGAATCACCTGGGAGGGGCGCCTGGGTGCCTCAGTCGTTAAGCGTCTGCCTTCGGCTCAGGTCATGATCCCAGGGTCCTGGGATCGAGCCCTGCATCGGGTTCCCTGCTCAGCGGGAAACCTGCTTCCCCCTCTCCCACTCCCCCTGCTTGTGTTCCCTCTCTCGCTATGTCTCTATCTGTCAAATAAATAAATAGAATCTTTAAAAAAAAAAATCACCTGGGATACTTGCTAAAATTGTGGATACCTGGGCTCTATCCCAGACCTACTGAATGAGAATAAGTGAGGTTGGGGCTCCAAAATCTGGATTCAAAAAAGAAATAAGCTTTCTAGGAGATTCGAAAGCTCCCAAAAGTTTGAGAACCAATCATGCTAGAGAATAGAGGCATGAGAATTAGAACTCATAGCCCCTTGTTGCTAATGCTCTGCTTTTATGGGGTCTTGAGAAGAGTAAGCACAAATGATACTGACCTTTAGTGAAAATAGTTAAAGCAAAGTCTCAGTAATTCCGTCACTTTTATTAGACTCTGACTCTATTTGCTGCTCTTATAAGTGAGGGAGAAACAAACTCCGTGACAAGGGGCTGTTTTGGTAATACGAGTTAGTTGTGATTATTATGGAATTAACTAAATGGACCATCACTTAAGGTTTGGTAGGTATTGCTAGTTAACGATGCAAGAATTAAAAAAATTTTTTTCCTACTGTGAGAATTGTTGTAAGATACTTCACCTGTTTGGCGTACTCCTATAGTACTTTACCACTGCTGTACTTATTTTCCTTTGCTTACGTCTTCTAGTTAAGAAGAAAATTTTAGAAAAAAAAGTCTTTCAGGCTAAAAGCTATGGCTGTTTAAGCAATCATTATAACCTCAGACATCATTTATTTACCTGGCTAGCCTGGAAAAGATTAACTTTTACAAGGACTTCTCCAAATTGTCAGGTAAATCCCAGTCTCTCTCTCCTGCCCAAGCAACTCCTACAAACTCCAGACTCATAAATTCAACTGTACGTGAAACAGCTCTCTTCTGAAAGCCCTGCAGATATCTTAAGTGTGTCCAAAACCAAATTCATTACTACCCCATGCATTATTCCTCCTGGATACACTCAATAAGCTAATAACTATACCACCCACTGCATCATCCTGGCCAGAAATCTAGGCATGGTCTCTGGATTCCTTCCTTCCTCCTTCTGGATAGCCAAGCACTCCTTTCATTTTACTCCCTAGGTCTCTCTCTAATCCCTCTCTTCCTCTTCATCTCCACTATATAGTGCCACCTCAGGCCTTCCTCATCCCTTGCTTCAGCCCCTTGGTTATGCTTCTACCTGACTTCACGTCCCGCTGTTCCTTGCTTCAGTGCTGCTGAGCTGCGTTCACTACTTAATGAGGTTTTGTGCTTCTGTGCCTTTGTACGTGACAGCAGCTTCATTGAGTTTTCTTTCCCCACCTCCCGGGGATGGCACACTCCTACCTGTTTTTCATGATACTGCTCAGTACTCTCTTCTCTGTGAAGCCTTCCCTGCGGACTCCTCTATAGCGTGGACCATTCCCTCCTTTGTGCTGCCAATCTAACATCTAGTCTGCCTTCATTAGACTACCCCGCTCACGAGGTTGCATGTATGTTTATGCTTTTTTTCTCCCTCAACAGAGCATGAACTCCTTAAAGGAAAGGAACATGTCTTATTAATGTTCGAATCCCCACCTCCTAATGTAGAATCAGCTCCATCAGACACCCTCAAACATGCATTCAGTGAATACCTGGCTAGATTTCTGGATTCCAGAGATGTTTGGGGGTAAGAGGAACTGATAAGTATTGAGCAACTCTTAGGTGTGAAGAGCTTGACACCCATTATCTATCTGATTTTTACCAATAATACTTGAAGTAACTATTATTCTAATTATATGCATGTTGAAACTTAGACTTGAAGTAATTAAATTGCTTGCTTGAGGTCTCACAGTTCGTAAGTGATAGTGCTTAGTTTAATTCAGGCTTTTCTAACTCCAAACTCCATGTCCCTCCATCCATCTCACGTGGCCCCTAGTGTTACTCTAGCAGAAGCCATAGGTTTTAAAATGACTTTGTACTCTGTTTGCAAAATATTAAAACATCTTATCTTTAAAGAGTAGTGGTGATATCTTGTATAGTAGGTAGTCTCCAAAAATGGTCCCTAATGAGCCCTGCCTCCTGGTATTCATGCCCTTTTATAGTTCTCCTCCCACGTACCTAGGCCTATTTTGTGTAGGCAACAGACTGTAGCAGAAGTTGGGTCATAAGAAGCCTCACGATGTCCACTGAAATGCTTGTTCTGGGGAAAGCCAGCTGCCATGTAAGAGATCTGACTCCCTGGGACCACCATGTTGTGAGAAGTCCACCTTGTCCACATGGAGAGAAAGAGACTTTTGACCAGCTCCCAACTTTGCCAGCCATACCAGACAGGTGAATAAAAAAGCCTTCTTAGATGTCCAGCCCCAGCCACCATCCGATTGCACCTGCATGAACTATCCTAGGTGTGAACTGCCTAGAGGAGCCAGATACTATTCTCTCTCACAGAATCATGACAAATAATAAAAAACTGTTCTCTAATAATAACAATAACAAATAATATAAAATATTTTATATAACAAATTATATAAAATATAAAAATGTATAAAATAAAAATAAATAATAATAAATTGTTCTCTAATAATAAATTGTTTTGTGGTGGTTTGTTAGGTATCAATAGGGAGCTAAAAATCATGGCTTTTTTTTTTTTTTAAAGAAAATTAACCTAATATTTATAAGCACAGCTTTTTAAACTTCTTTTTGCTATTTTCCCTTTATACAAGTACATTCTGCAATATAAATAGTTTTCTTGCTCAGTCCTTAACAAGGTTTATGACCTTGAGCGAGTCTCTGTAATAATGTCACTGAGCTGCTCTTGCCTTGGTTCTAAGTTGAAGGGCTGTACTAGTGAATCACTGAAGTCCATTCCAGTTCCAAAATTGTATCATTCCCTTCAAACTATCAGAGAAAAACTGAATCTTTGCCTGACAAGTTTTAAGTTGCAACAAAATTGTACAGGCGCGAGAATTTTCAGCCGAACAACCAATGGCAGGGCAGTGCTGACTCAGCACAATGCTGTGTTAGCAGAAGGAAAACCAACCCAGGAGCAACCATAAATCTGATCCTCTCGCTCCTTCTCCCTGAAGCAAAATTCAAAGAGATGATTATCTGTAACAAAACACTTGAAAGAGGATTCTTACTTCTCCCTCTTAAAAAAATCTGTTACTGAAGTCTGTGGGTGACTTCAGATCTTTTTGGCTGACTATTCAGTGCTGCGTAGTTGAATCAGTCTCCGGAAGATCCCTACACACAAATGCTAAGTTTAGGGCAAGTGGACTGAGTGATTCCTAGAGGAAATAAACTCTCGCCTGAGAACAACAGCTGGAGTAAAATCCCATAAGCCAGGAAAACAGCCACACAATCGCAGTAACAGGTGGTCGGTTTCAAAACAAATTTCAAGGTCTGACTTGCATGGCACCTGCTCTAGAACCACAGACGGCAGTGTAACTCTGTCTGGGTCCGAGTTAGGTCATCCTTGCCATGGTATGGAGGAAGATTAACTACCTTTATTAGCTGAGCTAAGTCATGGTAGGTTAGGCGACCGCCTGTGTTTGGTAGTAACCCTTGGGTTCCCTGTCAGAAAGGAAGAGGGAATGAGAGAATTTGGGAACCAGAAGGGAACTTGGAGATTGACTAGTTCGACGCCCTTGGTAGCTGAGCACAGTGAAGCCCAGACAAGTCAAGTAGAAATTGGCTCCAGGTCATATGACCTATGGAAGCAGACCCCTCCCCACTAATTTTAGTAGGAAAAATTTCAAATACACAGCAAAGTTGGAAGAATTTTCGCAGGGAACACCATTACCTAGATTCTACAGTTACCATTTCACTGAGCTTATTTATCACATATCTAGCCATCTAGCCATCCCTCAATCCTTCTACCTTATTTTTTGGATACTCCTTCCCTTAAAGCAGCACTATGTTTTATCATTATTTCTTTTATTTTATTATTTTATTTTATTTTATTTATTTGACAGAGAGAGAGACAGAGAGAGGGAACACAAGCAGGGGGAGTGGGAGAGGGAGAAGCAGGCTTCCCGCGGAGCAGGGAGCCCAATGCGGGGCTCGATCCCAGGACCCTGAGATCATGACCTGAGCCAAAGGCAGACGCTTAACGACTGAGCCACCCAGGTGCCCCTGTTTTATCATTATTTGTCTAATTATTTGATACTTCAATTTTATATATGTTATGGAACCAGACAAAAATTATAAAAAAATATCACTGGACACAGCACATGTAATTTAGCATCTGCTAGTCTGAAAGGCAGCCCAGCTTCCTAACTACAGGGCCCTTGAGGATTCTTACTAAGAGCAAACTCCAGAGGAGGCAGAGATACTGGTCAATACACAGCCCTGCCTATGCGGCTCCCCCTACCCGGAATCCTGCTCTTGCCCATTCCTCCAAGAATGGTCTCAGATGTCTACAAGTAACAGAGACCACTGTTACACATACTATATATACTATATATAGTAATACATACTATATATGTATTCCTGTTTTAGGAAGGAAAAGTTATTTAAAAAAACCTCTGAAAAGCCACCTCCATCCCAATGCCTTTCCTGAACCCTGAGTATTAATCTTTCTCATTTGAATGCTCACAGGCCTCCCTTGTTACTTTTCCTACTTCATTCTACCTTGTTACAATTTAATGTGTATTTATCTATCACTGCTACTGCTACTACTATTACTACTATTGTTGTGGTTAATTCCTCTTTGTGAGGGACCATATCTTAAGACTTATTTCTGTATCTCCCACCTTTCCTGACATAGAGTCAGTGTTGAACATTAAATAACTTCAGCCTTCAAATCAGTGTTGGGGCGGTTTTGTGGAAGTCAGATCTTAAGGACCTGAGGGATTTGTTTAATGTGCAGATTTCTGGACCTCCTGCCCTCAGAAATGCTGACTCAGTAGGTTTAGGGTGGGGTCCAGAAAGCTGCAGCTTTAGCAAGTGCCCTGGTCGTTTCAATGCAGGCAGCACAGAGATTGCACTTGGAGAAATCTGCTCGCAGGTCTGCATTACCAACCTGACTTTAATCAGTTTTAAGCCAGCAGTTCCAATCTGCCTGTTCCTTTGATGGATCCTGGATAAAGGTGTCGCAGACAAGGAGCCTGTCACGGTGGAGTGTGACAGTCACGGCATCATCCTTCACCAGACCATGTGCTGCCAGTCACCACTTCTGCTCTTGCCACCAACCCCCAAGTTTCCCTTTGTTACTTCCCTCTTGCCGCCACCAACTGCTACTAACTCTCTTGCCCCTCACCCTCCAAAGCTGAGTCAGATCCACTGCGGAGCCCTCGGGGAAGCACATTTTGGAAGACAGGATGACGGTGTTCTTATTCTACCTTCACATGCCCCCATGTCGGGGAGCAAAGGAACACTTGCTTCTGATCCTGGCTTCTTAAGAAGTTCAGCAAACCTGGTTAGAAAGTTGGGCCCATGGTTTGGAGTTCCTGCCACCTTTGATTTTACAATGAGTGGAAACCAAAGTTGAGTAACAGACCTCTTGCCCAAGCAGTAAGGGCCACCACAAAGCATAGAGCAATTGGGCAGGAGCTCATAAGATGTGGTTGCTCCCTCCTCCAGGCCCAGTATTTCTGTGTAGGGAATGTTGACTGTACTCCTCTCCAGGGTCTGGTCTTAATAGTATTTTTTATTGCTGAAATTTACTTTCTTTTAGGTGCCCAAAGGATAAGCCTGAGAACAGCTATGGACCAGAGAGTTGTTTCATGAAGCATAGCCTAAAATATATTTTGAGTTGAATATACTTGAAATCATTTTCTCTAAGACACTCACAGCATTGTCATTTCTAGTTCAGCATATGTCTTTACTGTGGTGATTCCCAAGCTTCAATAGGCATCAGGTTCATCTGAAGGGCTGGATCTCACTCACAGAGTTTCTGATTCTCTAGGTTTGAGGAGGGGCTGGGAATTTGCATTTCTGACAACTTGCTAGATGCTGCTGGTGATGCTGATCTGAAGGTCATGCTTTGAGAACTGCTCTAAGGGAAAGCAAAATGGTACTACTTAGGCCATTTGCTGATCTGCCTGCCTGTCTTCTTATATCACAATGGCTCATAGCCGTGACTCTCAGCCCTCACTGTCCATTAGAATTACCTGTGAAGCCTTTTAAACACAGGGTCTGGGTAGGATACTCAGACCCTACCTTAGAGCCAAATAAATCTGCAGCTCAGGGATGGGGTCTGGGTATTTTTGAAAAAGATCCCCAGATAGTTCTAAGGGGCATCCAGGATTGAGAACCACAGGCGTATAGCAAACTCTGGCCCTATTCTGTGTTAACATATAATTCTCACTTGACAAATATTTATTGACCACTCAATATATGCAGTAGAAAATGACAAAGTGTCTAAGAAATGGTCCCTGACCTCAAGCAGAGATAGATCACATACCCAAACATTTAAACAAAAAGCTGGTGTGTGGCAGGTGCCAATTAGAAGAACAAACCATTACTGGAAACAGAAGGCTAGATGATCCAAGGTAAATCAGTGCTGTACTAGAGCCTGACATTGTTTGTGGTAAGTTATGTGTGCCTTTGCCACACAGGAAACATATCCCTTTGGTGGGGGATATTGCTCATTTATTGGTTCATTGAGGATGCTCCAACTGATTCACCATGGTAGGCGTGATTGAACCATGGAAATGATAGAACATTAAATCAATAGCTAGTCAGCTGGCAACTATTCATTTGCTAAGTATGCTATTAAGGTTCCATTTCACAAACCCTGTGCTCAACAGAGGTGAAGCTTTCCAGGGGAGAAATGAAACATGAATTCTGTTTAGAAACCACTTCAATCTGGAGTTTTAAATAAACATTCCATAAATATATAAAAAATTTGGATTTATTTGGGAATCAAGAGGTAAGGATCTTCAAAAATGTGTACCTATTTACACCCACTGGAATACAAAATAATTTCATGTTTCGGTGTCAGCTGGCGCATGAAGGGGAGAGTTTCTAGAAATGAGAAAATAGATCCTCTTCAGATACTACTTATGTATTCATGACATTATTTAATTCATTGTACTATTTAATTTGGTTACTTCTTTTGAGGTTTTCTTTTCATGTGGGGGACTTTTCCCAAGAATAAGAGATCCCAAGGACAACAAAAAGATAATTGTTTTCAAGAAAAGGAAATAAATACTTTTGAACCATTACATTAATTTCCATTCAAAAACACCAGAGGCAGCATTTTAGGCATTGTGGGAGAATAACATGAATATGACAAAGTAACTGGCTCTCAAGGAAACTTATAACCTAGTAGAAGGGAAAGATAAGTACCTATTTGAAGCAAAATATGATACATGCCTTCAGAGAAGAATAAATTTTAATGAGGTTTCAAAGAGCTGGAAGAAAAAGAGGTCAAGGTTCAAAGAGCCTAAGATAAGGCGTAGAACTGGGCTTCTTGTGCAATGCATTACTGCATGGCCAATTTTCAAAGGCCAGCTGTTCCCCGTCAAACGAAGACAGAAGATGAGGGTGGATGCAATCAATGGGAAAATCATGACACTCTCCCTTATTTTCCTGGCAACGTAGTTTCAAGATCAATAGTTTTACAATCTCCTTTCAGGAAGCAAAATGAAAATGAATCTGGTGCATTCTTTTTAGTTCACTTCTTACTAACAACATCCAATTTAAAGGATTTTATTGTCACTGTATGGCCACTAATATTTAATAAAAATGTTTAACCTCATTAGTAGTCAAAGAAATGAAAATTAGAATAGCAATACAATAACTGTTTTGGGCCTATTAAATTGATAAAGATTTTAGATGACTACCAAATGTTGGGGCCTCCTCCTCCTGCTTGTAGAGTGCTCTTGGTTCTGCCTTGGTTCACCATAGCTGGAGAACAATTCATATTCTATAGCTCATCAATTCTTCTAGGAATATATTCTAAGGCAATAGTATGGGTATATGCAAATACATATAAAAATATTCCTCAGTACTTTGTTATTATTGAGAAAAATCAGTAAAGAAATAAATGCCCAACAATAGATTAATAAATATAAAATGTATTAGGGTAGGGGTGCCTGGGTGGCTCAGTGGGTAAGCATCTCCCTTGGGCTCAGATCGTGATCGTGGGGTCCTGGGCTTGAGCCCCGCATCAGCCTCCCTGCTCAGCAGGGAGTCTGCTTCTCCCTTTCCCACTCCCCCTGCTTGTGTTCCCTCTCTCGCTGTGTCTCTCTCTGTCAAATAAATAAATAAAATCTTAAAAAAAAAAAAGGTATTAGTCTACGGAAAGAACAGTAGTAGTCCACTCACCCGGAAACCTAGAAACTGGTCTGTAACAAATCTTCCAGAGTGTTTAGGTAAGTCAGTCCCTTCTACCCAAGGTCAATCCCCTTTCCTTCATCACCCCTTCTGCAGATATTCTGTAATCCTCCAAATAGGACCACTTGTTCTTTGTGCCCTGAACTGATTCTCTACATTTTTTTTTCTGCTTCCTGGCCATTGCTCATGCCTTTCCCAGTGTCTGAATGCCTTTCCTTAATCTCTGAGGTCTCACCTCTTCAAAACCCAGTTTTGTAAGCCACCCGACATGATGTGATAATGATGTTCTACTACATCACCCAGACAGAAGGGTTTATTCTCTTCGTGAACCCTCGTAGCAATTATTGTTATTGCTTGGTTATCTTCTATGGCCTTTCTCACACTCTGTATTGTATATGAATGATCTGAATATATATACATATATATTTTATTTTCTCTATTAGGTTTTGACCAATTGAAGACAGGGGCCAATCTTGTTCAGATTTATATCTCCTCATAGTTATAAAGCATGTTGGGTTTGGTTGTTGAATGAGTGAATGAGTGGTGAATAATGCAGAAGTGCACTTGAAGCCAAATTCTAATATTCTCCACAGACATGGGATGAACTTGACAAGTGCCAAAGACACTCTTTGGTGCCTCCCTTTTGTGTGGCACAGGGCCTGAAACCTTCCATCTCAGGCACGATGATGAGAGTAGTGAAGACCAGGACTTAGAAGGAGTGGTCTGAGCAGGGAGACCAGGATGATGAACCGGAACTGCAATCATCCCCCACATTTACCTCCCCCGCAATTATTGGAAGAGTGGTAGATAAGAATTTTAACCAAGAGGGAAAACTGATGAAGACCTTTGCAAAAGAAAGTAAGCACTTCTGATCAATTATCAGTTCTTTGACCATCCCAATAACATCTGTTTTAATCAGTAGGTCTTAAAAATAGCACATTTGTCAACAAAATGAAGAGAGGAGATTACCAGATAATTGAGAGGCAAAATAAAAATGAAATGTTTTCAGTGGGAAGAAAAGACTTTGAAAGAGTTTTAATGATGCACATTGATTTATACATTCCCAGATTCAATAGACAGCATAAATGCCATTCATGTTAATGATGAAAATGCCTCGATGCTATCAGTAAGGAAGTTAATAAGCTGAGCAGCTGAACTACTATTCAAAATAGTCAAGCTTAAGTCTTGCTAAGGCATTTTCTGTCCCCATCTGGTATAACCTACATGTCCTATTATACTTAGCAATACACCTGCTGGCTTTTGTGGACCTTCAGGAAATGCCTTTACTTCCTGAAGAATGCAACAGACTACAACACAAAACACCACCGTGGCCAACTGATACCAGACTGTAAAGTGTAGTTACCTCTCTGACAGGGTTAGGTACTTGGGTGATTAGTATTTGCAGGTTATGCTGTGGCCAAGTTCACAAAAGAAGTTCTTACATTAAAAAAAAAAAGAAACACACACACACACACACAAACACACACATACATATGCTAATATGTATATGCTAATCCAAATAGTATGGATTCTATATATGTATGTATAAATCCATGTATGTGTATATGTCTGCATTTGTAATTTTTTTGGGGGGGGATCATTACTTTTTTTTTCTTATAAAGCTCCTTTGTGTGACAAAAGTAAGCCTCACTAGAATAGATTATTTTTATCAGTAAACAACAACAAAAACTACTTTTCACCAGACAAAGGTCTGCTCCCTCTGCCAAGTAGCAGTGATTTACAGACCTAACATGTGAGCAAATGGGAAATACTATATTTCCAGACTTGGGTAATGAATAACCTCTGAGGGCTTGAACTTTTCTCCGTTCCCACAGACGACATCCACAGAGCGGTGCTCTTGCCCTGAAAGGAAGGATTTACTCCGGTTTGGAAGGAAGTAGAATAAATAGAACTGGAAGTGGCAAGGTCACCTTTAATATCATATGAACTGCCTCTTAACAAGCTTCACAATTGCTCTGTTTCTTCCTCCCTCAGTTCTATAAACAGGCAAAGTCAAAGCAAACTCTTAGAGCACACACAGTGCGTGGAGGAAGCTCCCAGAACTGTGAGGAAGGGGAGGCTGCAGGCTCCGTGGGGCCCATCCCGCACGCCAGGGTTACAATTGTATTATGGTGTGGTGGCCAGAAGGGAAAACTGCTTGTTTTTAAAGGAAGGAGTTATATTGTCCTAAATTCCTGTGTATAAAGTATAGCACAAACAAGTTACAGTGGGAATCTTTAATTTGAGTATGTGGAATATATGGCATATTTGCCTTTCCCTTGTCTTTTCCCTGCTAACTTTAAGTATTGCATGGTGATTGCATAAATACAAAAATGTAATTTTAAAAACGCCTTTCCCTAGAACCTTGTTCAGTTGGTATTCCTAACACAGTGCAAGCTCTTTCCTGGCATTCTGCTTCACAGAAAGAGTTTTCGTCTATTCCAAGGTCCTTCAGGCGCATTCCCACCTCTCTGTTGTTTCTCAGCATTTCTTTTTGAGTATCTCCTTACATTCAAGGGGACGAAAGAGTATCTAGGAAGTATAGAAAAGGCACTAACAATGTTGGGCAACAGACAGGACTGGGATTTTGGTGTCCTTTCTTTCAGTATTTTTTTGGTAGTCCAATGTATAACTCATCTTGGAAGACCACATGGGTGGGTAGTACTGTCATTATCAAAGCAAAACAACAATTCATATTGGGGCTTCGAGTCTTAGGTAACCTCACATGGCTTACAGATCATCAAAGAGAGCATGAACCAAACAAAACTGAGTTGGTACTTTGTAAATCGTTACCCACTGTATAGATTCTCCACATTTGGCAAAGGCGTCTAGGAAAACCTCTCTTGTATTTTTGAAAGTGCAATAGAGCTGTAGAGTATTGTAATTATAAAAAAGTGTGATTAAAAGGATATAAGAAAGATACAATAAAAGTGTCTAAGGGGTAGAAAGAGAAACCTAGAGGGCATTCTCTGTCTAATCTGTATTTTGGCCATTTCTTTACAATTTCAAGATGAGATGAATTCTTGGCATTACAGATAATGGGTCAGAGCTGAACTATTGCGGAAACTGCTAGATGGAGCTGGAGTTATGATATGACCAAATATTTTGATCTGTGGATAACATGTAATATTGAGAGATTCTGATCTCCGGTAGGTGTCTTAAATTGTCAGGGGAGCAGACATTGAGGCATCAGTCTAGAAATTCTAACGGGCGTGCTCTACTAAAATGCTATGCTAGAATGGACCTGACCAGGCTAATCAACCTCTAAAGTGCTTCCTACGCTGTAATAGCCAGAAGATATTTTCTCCCCACCGGTATGAAGGGTGGGTGGGGAAAGGGCAGCTCTTCCCTTTGTTCTCCGGCCACCTAGAACAGCATGGCTAATTTGCTTTGTCTAGCAGCAAGAATCTTCAGTATATGTTTAACTGTCAGGTTGGGTGTGTGCATTTGCACACACTCCTGCTCATGCTCACTTCATATCTTCACGTTTTTCACCTTTTCTAAAATATGAAAGCAGTGAATCCAGACCGAAACTTGCCACTCTTTTCAATCAGACAACCCTTTTCTTTGAGGACAGGAGGACATCTTCCAAATGTGTCAGCTGGGCAGTTGTGCTGTTATTTCTTCCCAGATGACAAAATAGCAACACGCTTTGCGATGATGAAACCCAGTTTTATTTTTTCTTTTCCCTGTAGTTCTGTTTGTAGCAGGAATCTGACACTGTTTATTCTTTGGGCAGAAAGTCCCACACGTCTGAACTACGTGACTGCATTAGCCCTGCACCCTGTTCATTAAGCCTGCCCCCTTTGAAATGGAATTGATGAGTTTTCCACAGCCATTTGTAGCATTTGAGATCCATAGGCATCAAGGCTTGATGCATGGTCCTCATCTCTGTGGGCTCCTGTGCAATGATTCTCATCTGTCTTGGTTAGAAAGTGAATTAATCTTGACCTTGGCCTCTGGGGTGTGGTTCTCTGTCCTCTCACACATCTTCAACTCACTTCTTTATCAGAAGCACTTCTTGTTTCAGGCCCAAGCTCCCCCAATTTCAATTTCAGCCTTTTGTCTTTAAATTGCATTGCTTTGATTTAACACAGAATCTATATTTCTGGTATTGTAGATTATATTTCTAGTAAGTTCTCATTCTGAGTTATAACTTAATTATATGGATCATTAAAGCTTTGAAGGATGCTAAAGGGCAGAAAGGGATTGACAAAATGAAAGTTATTATTAGGAATTACAAATCACTTAGCATTTCAACATCACTCATCGGATGTGGGCATTTTGTTGAAAGAGACCTTGTTTTGAACAGTGACAGTGCAGAAGACCTTTGGAAGAAACAGACTTCCAACTTGATTTCTCTTTGTTACAGCATGCATAGGAAATTATCAATTATATTTTATATCAATAAGGTAATAGATTTAGAAAAACTACTAGCAGAAAACTTGATGTATCAGTGCTATACCACCTCAGTCCAACCACTCAACTGTACTTTATTTCATCCATACTTTCTTTGGATGTAAGTGATGTCAGTATTTCACAGTGAAAGTAAAATTGCCGGATAGTTTTGTTTATGCCTTCAGTGGGCTGAAGATTCGAACCATGGTGACAGCACTGTTGGTTAGAAAGATAATGAAAACTTAAGGTAGTTTTTCAGATTCTTTCTTTCTTTTTTTTTTTTTAAGTAGCTTTAATTATTTTTATTCTTTTTTATTTTTATTGAAGTACAGTTGACACAGGATTATTCTTATTAGCAAGCATTAGGTAAAAGTTAAATTTGGGAAGATATCACCCCAGTATTAAAAGTATTTAAGCCATTCTGCATAAGTTTAATAATGAAACATTGTATGGCTACATTTATATTTCTACCGAATTTCATTGAGTTTTCATATTCAATTTTTGTGCCGTAGGCAGTGACACATTGCAAGTAATTCTTGTCTGAAATGAGGAGCAGAACAATAATATTTCAGGTACACAGACAGTAGACATGGCTAGAAAATCACAAATAAGTTGTTAGTTATTCGTGTCGAGTTTAAAGCTCTCAGGTTCTGCTGATAGGCCATGCAGAGCAAATGAGAGAAACAGAATGGTCTCTAATAAGAACATTTTCTACCATTGTGTCCCCTGCCCATTCCCACTCACTGTGCCCTAACTTAATTGGCTTCCTTCATCCGGGCCACTGCAGGGAAGGATGCTGAACTCACAGCTATCTGGCCTTCACTATGGTCATCAGTTCCATTTGATATGGCTACAAGTTTATATGCTATATTTTGAAAACAATGGGGATCAGGGAGATTGTTAATACTGAGTTGCAAGCCAATGGTTGTGTTTTCCAAGGAATGACCAAATTCCCTGACAACATATCCATAGAGCAGAATGAATAGAGATAGATGTAATGGCACATAGAAAAATACTCTCACCCTGTACTATTGATTTTTTACCATCCAGGTACACAGGAGGGGGAGAAACAAGACAAACTGATGGTGGGAAAAGAATGCAAATGAGGGGAAGTAGAGAGAGGAAAGAATTCAGGAGGGGCTGGTATGAAAGAGGGGAAGCGGGAATGCAATCAAACCCATGGGGTAAGTGGAATCGCTATTAGAAGAGATTTTCTTTTGAATAAAAACTCAGGTTTTTATTCAAGTATAAAAGGAATAAGAAAAGAGAAAGTAGAAAGAGGCAAAGTGTACCAAGACTACACGAGGTAGCTTTTAACATAGTAGAAGGTTTCTTTTATTTTACTTCTTATGACTTATCCCTTAGAAAAAGGTCCCTGTTTTATTGAGTCAGTGACCAAGGAACTAATTATAGATAGCTGCTTCACAGAAGACTTGAGTTGAGTGGCATTTTCCCTTTTAGAACTTAACTGGTCTAATCAAGTTATTTAAAAATTGTGCCAAAGTGCATAATTTCCCCTAAATCCCAAGTTCTGTTGAACTACTTCGAGGAACTGAGAGTTATATTTTTATGTAATCCACACAACGGAGTAATTTGTGAAGCCCTGGAAGGGAAATCTGAGTTGTGATGGTATCTCAGCTTGAAACACATGAAGCGGAACCTGAGGTCACACTCACAACCTATCAGGAATTAAAGGAAGTGATTCCACTTGAAAGACCCTAATTGTGTGTCAAGACTAGAGAAGATAGGTCCTTCCCCAGAGTGGAGAGAAAGGGAGAATGAAGGTGGAGAGGTGATCAAGAGGGAAAACAGTTACACGTATTTATTGTCCCTGGGTGAGTGAGTGTCTATCCTCCTGTGTCCTAAGTTCTGAATCTGGATGTCACTGATCTCCCATTCCCACTTCCTCTGAATTCATTAAACCACTGAAGCCACCGCTTGATTCCTTCACCAAATTCACAGTGTAGGTTAATAGGTGTTTTTATTGGACTGTCTCTGTCACTACCGAGGCTGAAAAGAGCAAGCTGAGGGAAGATGAGCCTGACTCTGGGCTGATTCCAACCCCAAGGGAGCACTGGACTGCACCGTGCACCCGCCACACAGACCTTCCCAGGGAATCCTTCACCAGGCACTGAATGCTTGCTCTCATAACTAGAAAAGCATGCAGGAGATTGTCTGAAGAGCACAGGCTGGGTTTGGAACTAGTTGGCCCTCCTCTGCTTCTGTAGATTCTGTACATACCTCTCTGATCACTTCTCATGGCTTAGTAAAAGGCAGGTTTCCAAATGGCTTATTAAGAATGTGGCTAAGAGCTAGCACCTTGTACTAGATGTGTGACCTTGGGCAAATTACTTAACCTCTCTAAGTCTCAGTTTCCACATCTGCAGAATAGAGATAACCATAACATCTACTATTTCTTGAGTTGTTGGGATCAATGCGTTAATATGTGTAACATGCTTGGAAGACTGACTGAAATGTTAGCCATTAATGTTATTATAAATCTATCTTTTCCACTAGAATGTAAGGTTCTAACAGAGAAAATCCTTAGCAAAATAGAGTATTCAATAATTTATTGAATGTTATAAGGTAGTTTAGGTAGGTTTGGTTTTAGAAAGATGATTCACATTCACTATTCATTTACTTAGTCATTCAACAAATGTTTCTTTTTTTTTTTTTTTTAAGATTTTATTTATTTATTTGAGAGAGAGAGAATGAGAGACAGAGAGCATGAGAGGGAGGAGGGTCAGAGGGAGAAGCAGACTCCCTGCCGAGCAGGGAGCCCGATACGGGACTCGATCCCAGGACTCCAGGATCATGACCTGAGCCGAAGGCAGTCACTTAACCAACTGAGCCACCCAGGCGCCCCATCAACAAATGTTTCTTGAACCTTCTAGTAGGTGCCAGGGATCTTGCCAAATATTGGGTGAACCAAAGGAAGAAGGTTTCTGCTCTTGAGGAATTTAGTGATAGAACTATTATAAAAGACTAAACATAAAAATAAATTTGTAATTATAATTTGTCTTAAGTGCTTTGAAGGGAAAGACTAGAGAGCTATGAAAGAAAAGAAGCTCTGTATATTTGTATTTTTCCCAAGATTAACTGAATTTCCTTTTGTATATGTGCTTCTCATATTATGTTAAAAATTTGGGTGATCATGGTAGAAACATCTCAATAACTGATCTTTTGCTCGTTTTTCTTATGCTTTGGCTTAATCAACATGTAATGCTCTCTGATGTCCATGGCTGGTTAGCTCATTTGGTTAGCTAATGAGGTCAAGGTCAGAGGCCAGCATGGGTCAGCGAGCTTTTCTCCTTTCTGTGGCCAGATTGCACTCTTAACCCCAGTCATCTTTCAAAAGTGCGTGTTTGGTCACAGGAAGGCTGTGTCAAGAGAATGTGGATAGAGGAGCCCCCAAATCACCCTCACTGATAGTTGGTCTCTGCTGACATTTTCATATATTAATGATGGTATGCTATAATTTATTACTCTCTGTCACTAGGGTCTAGTCCCAGTTTTGACAGAGTTTTTTCCCAGAAAGGAAAACTGCCATTCCAAATATTCAAGCCACTTTTAAACATTATGTCTACCAGATGGAAGCTATAGACTAGGGCAGTACTTCTCCATTGGTAATGTGCATAAAAATCACCCAGGGTATTGTTAAAATGCAGATTCGGGCATAGTAGGTCTGGGTAGGGTTCACAATCCTGCACTTCTAATCCCAGATGATGCTGTTGTAGCTGATCCATGGAACATACTCTGAGAGGCATGGGACTAAGCAGACAGTAATAAATCAAAGCTAGGTCTAGATTTTAGAAGTACAGCAAATACTAAGCCAAAGTATGATGAGTTTGAGCAAAAGTACAACTTGCTGAAACTGTTCACTGTTTAAGGCACTTCATTGTTTATAGACAAGTTCTCTCCAAATGTTTCCTTTCAGCTTTTTTTTTTTTTTTAAATGGTGTTCTATTTTCTGGGGAGGGTGAGTATAAGAAATTCAATAAACTTTCATTTTAGACAATATATTTATTATATACAGTATACACGAAGCTCAAAGGGCTGGAGCTAGAGCTAATTCCATGTTATGCAACATAAAATGCCTTTGAAACACACACAAAGCCTTTTGTTTTATGGAGGAGATTTTAGTTTCATCTTCAACTTACTTCACCATATGTGACAAGTATAGTAAAAATCTTTTGTGTCTTCTGTATTTATTTTTGGTAATAAAAGGAGACAGCTCCTTTTTCCCACTGCCCAGAAGAGGCCTATTCCCCTGCTGACATGTCTGCGTAGCTCCTATTGATACTAAGATGATCATGAGCATGAAGTTGCCAAAGAAACAGCTTCTCTGAGGAAATTTCCATGAGTGTGAAATCATGGGAATCAAAACTGATGGGAAAGTCCCTTTGAACTGGTGAAAATTGCCAGGATTCTTATAGCAAAAAGCCTAGAAATGCCATGATTATCTTCTTTACTATTTAGTGAAATGCATTTCTGTTGGCTTTGGAGAAAATTGTCAAGCTCTGCTCAGTGCAAAATGCTTCATTTATTTTTCTTCTAATGCTTTAGGTGGGTATATATTTGTGAAATTTGAATTTTCATACTTTAGATTATTTGGTCTGATCTCAGCATTTAACAGGCAAGGACACCCAAGTGCAGAGGATCTAAATGACCTTTTAAGGTGTCACATCCAAGCTAGAGGCAGAGCCTAAGTCTTACCTGGTCCTTTCTATTGCATCTCTGTGCCTTGGGTACCTCCAGGTAGTCAGAAGGGCAGAAACTTAAAAACACATTGATCTGAAGAAAAGTTTAGGATTTATACATATCTTGGTTCTCAATTTATTTAAGCAGTCAGTCAATCAATAAATATTCAATTAGCTTCTGCTGTGTGCCCAGCACTGCTTTACATAATGTAAAGTAATTTAATATTTATTTATTGATTCAGATTATCTGGCAGGAAACTACTTTAGAGTGAGTTAGTCACTTTAGGTTGCTGAGTTAACTCTTGGAGTCCACTTGGGAGCTATTTATTATAACAAACTTCTGAAATTTGAAACCTCCATCACTTTTTACTCCTTTGTCTCATATCCCCCACATAAATCAGTGGCTAAGGTTCTTTCCCAAGTGCCTCTTACATCACTTCTTTCCTTTCTTCATCTGCTTGTCTTGAAGGCCCTGTTACACAATTGCCATCTCTGGCCTGTGGTTGAGGCTTGGGGCCCCTTCTTCCAGAGATCTCCCATCACCCTGACATCCCTATTCTCTTTTCCTTCAAAACATACTTACCCTGTATTTGCTCCCCTGAATTTTCTAGTTAACTGAAGCTAGTTTACTATTATCACCCTAGTTTCTTTCCTGCAGTCTTTGAACTAGACTCTTCCAAACTTCTAATCAGTGTCCTTGATTGCAGCTTTTTCTCCCTCCTATTTGTCCTGCACATACAGCTACTAAATCCATGTTTCTAAAGTGTGGTCATCTGTATGCATGACCTATCTTGCCTGGAACCATACCTGAAACACTGCAGGCAATTAATAAGTGTCTACCTTCTTCTTTTCCTGTCTATCTTCCATATACAAAAGCTGGAAGAAGAAGTCACTAATGATTCTTTGTTTCCACATATGTAAAGTGGGGATAATAATAGTACTAATTAATTTCATAGAGTTGTGAAAGTTTAGTTACTACTATTAACTGAGAAAAATTCCAAGCTATGAATAGTTAATCTTATTGTCCTCTATCACTTGGTATCATCATGTATGCTAGTTTCATTCTTTTAAAAACCAAATAAGGGGCTCCTGGGTGACTCAGTCAGTTAAGCATCAGGCTCTTGATTTTGGCTCAGGTTATGATCGTGGGTGGTCAGATTGAGCCCCACATAGAGCTCTGTGCTCAGTGCAGAGTCTGCTTGAGACTGTCTCCCTCTGTCTCTCTGCCCCTCCCCGCTGCTCTCTCTCTCTCTCTAAAATAAATAAAAATAAATCTGTAAAAAAAACCCCAAATAACAAATACCTCGAGGAAAAGACAATGTTTTGCTTCTTAGAACTCTCTTTGCCCTCTACTCTGCTTCTTAGCATAGAGCTTGATCCCAGTGGGTGTCAGCAGCAGTGCTCCACTGGCTTACACCCATACAGGCTACCCACGCTGGGTCCATGCTCATTGCTAGGTGTCTGTTCTGATGGGTCAGTTCTTGTGCCACATCAGTTGACAAATATTTGCACATCACTGCCTGCTTGACTGATTTAAGGTAACCGGAATTTGACATTGGTCAACTGAAAAAGTTGAAGTAGATTCAAGGCATCCAGGCTTTTATTTTCTCCCTTCTAGCCCCATAATATGAGTTCTGTATTAAACATGTTATTACTGTATATTTGGATCCCTCTCATAGCCCACTTTATTTCACTGTGCCTGGGTTTTAACAGAATATTATGGGGCAAGGGAGCCGGAATAATAAGAGAAACACAAAGAGTGGCAGGGGGCTGCACGCGCAAGGTACACCTCGATTCCCACATGGGCAGTAGCCAGTGTGCAGAGATATGGGACCAGTGCCTGTGCCTCCGCCCCGGCCTGTGGATGGCGCTGTGGGTGGGCCCACACTTGGGAACCCTGCTGAACAACAGGCATTTCACATTGCTAACAATATAAAAAAAGCCGGGTAGCATAGTGTTGCCTTCACGCACTTCTCCCTCAGCAAGTAAGAATTGGTATCAAAGGGCTGATGTAACGCTCTCTGTCCATGCTACACTGTGGAAGGAAAGTACTCGTATCTCGGCAGGCTTTTCCTTTGGAGAGAGACCCCTTCCAGCTTTTACATACAATTGCTCCTGAGTGGGACTTAAAATTTCTCTTCCGAATTCACCACCGAATTTCCCCGAATCCAAACGCAATGCTGAACACTGGGTCAGGGTATAGAGGGTGGTGAATTAAATGTAACTCTCTTCAGACTGGAGGACGGAGAGGGTTGGAAAATCCCAAGGAGTCTGAGCGGACTTCAGTCTCTGAAGTTTGGGGTGTTTGGCAGACACCATAGAAAGGCTCCCTTCATCTCTTAAATAGTTTGAGTTCCATGGCAACAGCAGCCTTAGAAACTTGAGAGAGAGGGACGGGGGAGCGGGGGGGGGGGGGGAGTGATTGAGAAAGAGATAAGAAAAGATGACCGAATGGGCCTGGGATTTTATATGCGGCGCTTGAGAGAGAAGGAAGCGAGTGGGGAGGAATGCCCAAGACCGCCGCCGGAGTGATCTCATACCAGCCAAAAGGCAAACGAGGGCCTGGCCGCCAGCTGAAAGGAACAAAGGCGGTAGGTGGGTGGATGTGGCAGAGGAGGGAGGGGGACAACTCGCCCACGCTTGCGAAGCGCTTCAGCCAGCGTGTGACAGGCCCGGAGTTCTGGCACCGGGAGGGGAGCAACCCAGCCTACAAAGGCTCTGGCCCAAAGAATGGCCTGGCGCGTAATTCAGTGCAGGCCCCGTGACCACACTGGAGTTGTAGCCTTTTGTGTGAGCTACAACAATGGAGGGGAAGAAATCAGGCCACAGGCTCGCGGCGCAGACGGGCTGGTGCGGATGTGTCTCGGCCCTGGCGGCAACGTGTGCTGCCTTTCAGGCCGTTGCCCGGCAACCGGACGCCGCCCGCCTGGGCCTGCGGAGCCCATTGAAAGGCGCGGCGGCCGGGTGAAAGGGAGAGCCGCGCAGTTCACAGGGCGGGCTAGGGGAAGAGGAAACAAAAGACAGGGGGCTGGGGCAGGGATCGCGTGGGACCAGGGGAAGGCCTCACTCCGTACGAGGGGGAACCTTGGACGCCCTTTCTTCTGAGGGGCCTGAGCTGAAGCCCTGCCTTGGCCTAGCATGAGGACTGTGAACAAATATAGCTCTTCCTCCGTCCTCAAGTTCACGGCTTTCCTGGCCCAGATGTATTAAATTGTTTGGCTATTGTGTAAAACATGTAAACAACAAAAACAAACCCTGTTCAAGTGGCCAGCAGAAATTCATTTGTTAGGCAGGAATATTTTCCAAAGGACGACCAATTGCACCTGGTGGGTGAATAGAGGTTCACGGCACGAAAGTGTTCGCTAAATGCACTATGGTATCCTGGATTGCATCGTGAGACATTAGTGGAAAAACTAGTAATATGAAGTCCGTAGTTAATAGCAATATTACAATGTTAATTTCTTAGCTCAGACAAGTTGTCAGCAAACTTTTTCTGTAAAAGACCGGGAAGTAAAGACTTCAGGCTTTGTGGTTTTACGGTCTCTGCCGCAGCTACTCACCTGTGCTATAATAGTGATCAAGCCCCCACAGACAATATGTAAAGGAATGGGCTGGCTGTGTTCCAATAAAATTTTATTTATGGACACTGAATTTTGAATTGCATATTCTTTTCACATGTCATGAAATATTCTTCTTTGGATTTTTTTTCAACCATTTAAAAACATAAAAACTCTTCTTTGCTTGCAGGCCCTAGGAAAACAGGCAGTAGGCAGGATTTGGCCAGCAAACTGCTGCCGTTTGTCATCCCCTGGTTTAGACAAATGGACCAAGGTTATGTAAGATGTTAACATTAGGAGAAATTGATAAAGGGTATATGAGAACTCCCTTAAAAATATTTGAGAGGAAAGCTTTTTAGATAGAACGTTTGGATAGACTGTCGTGTGTGTGTGTGTGTGTGTGTGCATGCGCTGGAGACATAAAGGGATGTTTTTCTAAGTATTTATTGACATATGGTACTAAGACCTCCCAAAATGAAACTCTGCTACATCACTAAATGGGTAATCAAGCCATTAACATAAAACAGTCTGAAAACAAAATAACATTCCCATAATACAGAACTTTTTGACCCTGAGGGTTGGGTGAAGAACATTTTCAGCTCCCACTGAACCAGAATGAGGGACACCAGAACAAGGAATAAAACCCATTTTGCTCTAATAAGAAACTAGAAAATTCTTGGCAAGCTGACTTTTTAACCGCACACCCACATATGTGCACACACACTCCCTTTTTCTTTCCCAATCTGGGTAACATCTATACCAAATAAAGAACATACAAGACTTTTCCTTACAAACCAGGATCTATATCCCTTCCTGATATTATTAATTGTACAAATACAGACTCTTCTTTTAGTTGCCTGAAAATGGTATGATATTATGAGACCCTCTTTTTGCCTTCTTTCAGATTGAGTTCTGAAACATTCTATCTCAGGCTGGGCACTACCAATTAAGAATGGGTGATGCGAAGGTACAGGAGGGCATTTAACAAAAAGCACACCTTTCTGACTGCAATACTAGAAGGGTGTGGGATATAGTGTAAAGATGATATAAACGCCCGCAAGTAGTAAATTGATGTAACACTAGGTATGGTGGGCAGGGGAAGCTCAGTAATGAGAGTTGATGCTGAGAGTGAGGGAGAGACTTGCAATAATGTTTCTTGGCAAAATGTGAAGCAACTGGAAATTTGATGACAGGGATTTTCCACCGCTCTTTTCTTCTGATTTATTTTCCTGACCTCACACTCTCAACTAACTACTCCACATTAAGATTTTATTTGATGTTTGTTTTTTCAACCAGAGATGTTTCAGGACTCCTTTATTCAATAACTTTTTTCAAGTCTGGACTTTCCCTGTGCCATGGATTGGTCCTGGATTGCGGGGAGCGGGGGGGGGAGGATATAAAGATGAATTAGAGATGGCTTCTAGCCTAGAGTGTCAAGGGGCTCAGGGTACAAATAAGGCTGAGTTCTCCAGTGTTGTTGGTGGACACCAGCATCAGAATCGCTAAGGAGGGTTTTATTTACAAATGGAATCTCCTGGGCCTGTTCCACATTCATTGACTTGAAATCTCTGTACATAGCAAAGGGAATCTGTATTTTTATTTATTTTATTTTATTTTATTTTTTTATTTTTAAAGATTTTATTTATTTACAGAGAGAGAGACAGTGAGAGAGGGAACACAAGCAGCAGGAGTGGGAGAGGGAGAAGCAGGCTTCCCGTGGAGCCGGGAGCCCGATGCAGGGCTCGATCCCAGGACCCTGGGATCATGACCTGAGCCGAAGGCAGACGCTTAACAACTGAGCCACCCAGGCGCCCTGGGAATCTGTATTTTTAGCACATTCCTCAAGTGAATATTTTGCTCACTAAACATTTGAGATCCACTGAAAATGTTAATAGATGTGAAAATGCCTTAAGTATGCTCCTGCTGCTGCTGCTGCTATGACCTGGCTATTATAGAAGCATAGAGAAGGGAGGCGGGGTGGCACCTGGCTGGCTCAGTTGGTAGAGCAGGAGACTCTTGATCTCGGGGTCCTGAATTCGAGCCCCACCTTGGGCATGCGGACAACTTAAATAAAAACTTAAAAAAAAAAGAAAAAGAAAAGGGGTGAGGGTGAAGTCAAAAGGGAAGTTCCCTAAAAATGACATCTGAGTCAACCTTGAAGGAAGGGAAGATAAGAGTGGGGATGAAGGTGAGGGATACCAGGTTAAAGGGAATGAGAGCAGGAAATGAAATCCTGTAGTGGGAAAAACCACACCTCCTTATGTAGCTGGGGTGTAAGCGGCAAGGAGGAATGAATGTTTAATGGTGGACTTTCAGGCATTTTGTTAGACAGTGGAAAATTTATTTTGAGCAAGGGATCCTCCTTTATGTCACTCTGCCTGATGATAAGTTCAAGTCCACTCCCCAATTATGGGTATTTGGATTTTGGTAAAGACTTGGCTTTTTTCCTCTTAGTATATTCTCTGTAACACAGATACCTGGAATGCAGTTGTGCTCTGTGCCAAAGGGTAATAACAGATAAGGGTGTATCTGGTCATTTAGGCTACTCTGCTTCCAGACTGGAACATTCCTGGAAATAGAGTGATCTTCCTTTTGATTAGAGTTGGGCTGTCAGCTCTGTGATGTGTAAACCAGGGAGGATGCGGATTATCCTTTGGTGCTTTTAAAAGAAGGCAGGTAATGCTTCTATTTGGCGGAATGGCTATGAGGTAGCTATGGGAAAATAATGTGGTCTCCCCTCGCCCCCCAACTTTCATTTCTAGGTTGGCCTATCATTGCATCCTCATCAGTATTTCTATCTTCTTCCATTGTTTCTTTTCCTGGACTTCAGCAGGTGGCCTTGGCATTGCAGGTCTTTGATTCTTCTGAAAATGAGATGATTGGGTTGTCAGCCTTATCTTCTTTCCCACGGTTTCACATTTCCTTCCAGGTTGATCTGGTTTCTTTGACTGTCCTATTTTAAGAGGGAGGCATTTTCGGAGAAAGGGGGACCCTCCTACACTGTTGGTGGGAATGCAAGCCGATGCAGCCACTCTGGAAAACAGTATGGAGGTTCCTCAAAAAGTTGAAAATAGAGCTACCCTATGACACAGCAATTGCACTACTGGGTATTTACCCCAAAGATACAAATGTAGGAATCCGAAGGGGGTACATGTTCCCCAATGTATATAGCAGCAATGTCCACAATAGGCAAACTATGGAAAGAGCCAAGATGTCCATCAACAGATGAATGGATAAAGAAGATGTAGTATATATATACAATGGAATATTATGCAGCCATCAAAAAACCCCCGAAATCTTGCCATTTGCAACAACGTGGATGGAACTAGAGGGTATTATGCTAAGCGAAATAAGTCAGTCAGAGAAAGACATGTATCATATGATCTCACTGATATGAGGACTTCTTAATCTCAGTAA
>NC_138371.1:85186962-85327350 GCF_054177405.1 Leptonychotes weddellii | reverse complement strand
ACCCCCGAAATCTTGCCATTTGCAACAACGTGGATGGAACTAGAGGGTATTATGCTAAGCGAAATAAGTCAGTCAGAGAAAGACATGTATCATATGATCTCACTGATATGAGGACTTCTTAATCTCAGTAAACAAACTGAGGGTTGCTGGAGTGGTGGGGGGTGGGAGGGATGGGGTGCCTGGGTGATAGACGGGAGGGTATGTGCTATGGTGAGCGCTGTGAATTGTGTAAGACTGATGAATCACAGACCTGTACCTCTGAAACAAGTAATATATTCTATGTTAAAAAAACAAAAAAGAGAAGATCATAGGAAGAGAAGAATGAAGGGGGGGAAATCGGAGGGGGAGATGAACCATGAGAGGCTGTGGACTCTGAGAAACAAACTGAGGGTTCTAGAGGGGAGGGGGTTGGGGGGATGGGTTAACCTGGTGATGGGTATTAAAGAGGGCATGTATTGAATGGAGCACTGGGTGTTATATGCAAACAATGAATCATGGAACACTACATCAAAAATAAATAAATAAATAAATAAATAAATAAATAAATAAATAAATTTTAAAAAACCTCAAGGGAATGTCAAAAAAAAAAAAAAGAAGGAGGCATTTTGCTTGGTCAAGTGCATGAATTAATGTAGCTAGGGCAGCTAATCTAGACAGAAAAATACATAACACACAAACCTCCCAACAGCTGCAGAGACCATTATCTATGCTGTTTTCCTTTACCAGCTAAAGAACCTCAATTCATCAAAATAGTTGAAGACACTTGAAAAGTTAGCACTGACCATTTGGCTCCTGAAAGAGAGAACCATTTGTTTTGTGCTAAAAGTAACCCTTTGTGTCTTGTAGTAAGAAGTCATAGATTTAGGTGAAAGCAGAGTGGTGACCAGTTTTACTAAGGTAGAGAAGAGGGTATTGAGGGGTGGAGAAATTAGGGAGCAAAAAAATACATTTCTATCCCATCCCTACACAGCCACATCTGTGCCCAATTTCATGGAGCAGTTGTGAAAAAACAAACAAAAACCAACCCCAAACTCTAGTTCAGAGTATCTCAACCTAAATGCTATTGACATTTTGGGCAAGATAATGTTTTGCTGTAGAAGGCTGTTCTAGGCCTTGTAGGATGTCTAGCAGCATCTTTGGCCTCTACCTACCGGATGCCAGCAGCAACACCCCTTCCACCACCTACCACCAGCAGTGACCATCAGAAATGTTTCCAGACATTGCTGCATCTCCCCTGGGAGCTCAAATCAGCCCCTGTTGAGAATCACTGCCCTAGTAGAATCACTTACCACTTTAATAAATCAAGCAGTATCCAAAGTGTTTATGGTTGTGATGGGAAGGCAGGATGCTCCAGTGGCTGCATATTTCTGTTTGGCAGCTTTCATGGACAGATCAGGCTTAAGTGGACATGGAACATAGCTTCACTTCAAGAATGTGACAGTCACAGCTGTGAGTTGTAGGATGGTTGAAAGAAGTAAATCCTTTTGGATAAGATATCCTGTGAGCATAATATGTGATATTCATCAGTTTTCAAAAGTAGCTTTAAAGTTTTTTTTTTCTTCTTCTGAGGCTTTGTGCTGTTGCTTGTGTCTTCAAGCATATAATTTCAATTCTTCACAGTTCATGGGAGTTGCAGGAGAAACATTTTTTTCTCCCTTCGTGTACTCTGTAGGTCTCCTTGACAATATACTAGTATCCATAAAAAAGAGAAATTCACCTGAACTTCTAACTTGTGGTATTTGATTTCACTCAGAGTCAGAGAATGTTCCATATCCCCAGGCCCATTAATCTTATGGTAAAAATTAAGCTATAGACTGGTACATCCTTCAGTAGGAAATTCTCATGGTTCCAGGCCCCAAGGGTGGGTCCCTGTGCTGATTCTGGAGGAAGTCCATGCTGCCTTCTCCAAACTGTGTTAAGCCTTTCCTTTGCTCTTATCAGGCTTGCCCTGCCTTTTAATACAATAAGGCCCAAACAATGAAAAAGTAATGCTGAGATTTAGACCAAAAAATCACAAAGGAAGGAAATTTTGAATTACTGCTTTCACTCAGGCTCTCTTTCAACAAGTCCCAGTGTTATCAAAAGATCAGGGAATCGTATTATACATCCCACAGCATATAATTATCTACAAATATACTATTATAGGCTTAGAATCTTAAAATATCTCCATCCCTGAAGTGGTAGGTAAAAATTCCAGAGTACTAGGCAGGGAGTCTTGGAGAACCTGGAAATAAATTGTGGGTACAATTATAATTCAACTTAACAGAATGCTGTTAAGATTGGTAGTTAACAGTACTTTGGCCTTCGATCAAATTTAATTTGGTCTAGATCTTAACACAATGCTTAGCTATCCCGACCTTCTTATATTGTCATCATAGTTGGATATGCATTGACATATTGACATTGATATGTAGGGATCAAGTTGCTTTCATCTTTCCAATGCTGACATTAGTTATGTCTCCTTTAAAGCAGCAGTTTAAGCCTGTGGGTTTTTTGTTGTAAGTCAGTTGTAAGTGAGTGATTGTAGTTTCACTCTATTCTCGTGGGTGTAACTTAATGCTGTTGGGTTTACCTTGGCATGTGAGATAGTCATAATAACATTAAACTTTAAAATCTCTAGGACAAAATCTAGGGTTTGAGTTTCCCTAACTCTTTGCAGAGCTGTTACTTAGCTGGAAAATTACATTTCAATTGAACATTCCATAATGCTCTGAGGTAGTGCAGTAAATGAGTGTGAAAATGCCGAGCACATCCCATCCTGGCACTTCTTATTAAGCATATAACATGTTTGAGTGAAAGTAATATTGCAGAGTAATTTGGTTATTAAGGCAATAATAGCATATCTTGTCCTGATGATAAAGTTACCTTTTCTTAAGAGTTTTTCTGCCCCATTTTAATAACTGCATTAAGACGGGTAATGAATTTTCTCTGCAAAGATGGCCTGATCCACATTTTCTTCTACCTGATTTTACCACTATGTCCAAGGCTGATCAATAACAAAGATGACTATCCATAGGGCTAGTAAATACAAATATTTCACATAAATGACTGATAAACTAAAGACTTTGTAAGTTAGACCTAGAAGGATATATTCTTTTTTTTTTTTTTAAAGATTTTATTTTTAAGTAGTCTCTACACCGAGCATGCGATTCAAACTTGCAACCCCAAGATCAAGGGTCACATACTCTATTGACTGAGCCAGCCAGGTGCTGCTAGAAGGATATATTCCAGGTGCTTATTCATAGATGGTAGGGGTACAGGTGATTTGTTAAAGATTTTTTATTTGTGCTTATCTGTGTTTTCAAATTTTTCTGCAATTAACATGTATTATTGTGTATTTCAAAAGCTTTACTGTAAGAGGGTTAATGGATCCAGCTTTCTAGCTCTTTTACCACAGAAACCCGCACTGTATTCAATCACAGAAATTCAGTAAAAAATTTTTTCATTCTATGATGGTATTTTGATTGCTTAAAATGCATAAAGGCAATATTTTTACTCCTAAAGCTTGTTTAACAAAGAAAGAAGCAAGTCATTTTTAGCTTTGGGTTTAGGATATTCCTAGGGTGATGTGAGTATATTATGCATTCATTTAGGCATCTCAGGTGAATCAAACTGAAACAAATGAAAGAGTTCATTACATTCAGTTGACTTGCTCTTTAAGGATAAGTGATGCTTGGAATATATTCAGATACATTCCTGATAAATGTTTTTAATTTGGTGAAATATAACTTGAGGAGGCCATAGCTACACAAGAGCAGCCTTATACTGTAAAGGTATGAGAAAATAAGCACAGCTACCTGCTGCTCAATTTGCTCCAAACTTTTATGTTCTTTCTAGGCATCTATTATTCCTCAGTTGAAAAAAGAAATAAAGAAAGAGAAAAAAAAATAAGTAGGAAGCAAAAATGCGTATCAATAACCTATTAGTCAACAATGTATCTTGAGAACGTACTACATGCAAGTCATTTGGCTGGGTGCTGGGGGAATTCAAAGCTGTAATAGTTTTCTACCATCATAGAATGTGACACATAATAGGTGCTTCATAAATATTAGTTTTGAGTGAATGCATGAAGTCATAAAAGTTAAGTTGTGATCATGAATAAATAAATGTAGAGATTCAGAGAAGGGAACCAGAGAAGGTCTGGGTAGTTTTCACCAAGAAGATGAACTTCAGTTTGGCCTTGAAATATGGGTACTTCTTAGGTGGAGAAGGCAGGGATCAAATGACTCAACTTAAGTCCCTGGATTCATAAAGATCGGATCTTTCCTAAGCAGGAAGGGAGGTTGCACTTAGGAAGGGAGAGAGAAAGTGGTCAGGTAGAAGAAGAGCTGTTCAGACACAGAGATAAACCCAGGCCTGCTCACTCCACCTATATGTTAGGTGGACCCCAAATTATGTCTTGAGGGGACTCGGGCCTGTTTTCAGGGAGTTCTTTGAGATCTCTGGCCTTCCGTTTAGTTTCCAGTTCTTGTCTAACTTCTCAGCTCCTCACTAATGTCACTCACTCGTGCCCCAGCACCTGACACCTATCTGGCTATAGGGTTCTTCTCACAGCTATGAGTTTAGACTCCTTGCTGCTCAGAGCTTAAGGAGAACGGAGTAGAGAAAACAATCCAAAAGGAAGGTTGTCTGAAGAATTCCTCTAGTTAGTGGTTTTCACGGGAAAAATACATCATGACTGTAAGTTATATATTTATATATATCATGATGTCATATATATATCATAGTTACTGTGCTTTATATATATGTGCACACACATATTTTATTTATTATGTTAAATTATATGTATTTCATATAATAAATATGTATGTATTCACAATTAAAGAATACTCTAATTCCATATCCTTGCAATTTGGGACATATATATTCCAGTCTGTTCTAGATATATTCTAGTCTATTCTGTTTTGTATTTCATTTCTTAAAATGCTCATCATGGGGCACCTGGGTGGCTCAGTTGGTTAAGCCTCCGACTCTTGGTTTCAGCTCAGGTCATGATTTTGGGGTTGTGAGACTGAGCCCTGTGTCAGACTCATGTGCTGGGTGCGGAGCCTGCTTTATAGTCTCTCTCTCCCCCCTCTTCCCTTCCCCAACCCCTGCTCACACACTGTCTCTCTCAAAAAAAAAAAAAAAAAGAAAGAAAAAAAAGGAAAATAAATGTTCATCATGCCTCAGTGAATTCATTAAACACCCCTTAATGAGTCTACCAATAGACCAAAAAACTTGGCTGTAGTCAAAGTTTCTCAAACATCAGTGTGCATCAGAATTGCTTGGGAAACTTTAAAAAAAACAACTAAGTTTCTGAGGCCCCTACCTCAAAGATTCTGATTCATTACATCTTAGGGGAGTTCCAGGAATCTACATTTTTTAATTAAGTATCCCAGTCTGTATTGATGATATATAGATCACATTTTGAGGAACACGGTGTCTAGAGATTTAAAAGAAAATCCATCTCCAAATGAAGCCAGACCAGCTAAAAACAGATCCTGTTGCTTTGGAACTTCTCATTTCCATTATTCTCACTGATTTTGACTCCCCCCCAACCCCCACCACCCCAGTGTTATAATATCAACTGCCTACATGACTGGATGTATTTACTCTAAGAGTATTATTGAGGACAGCTATTGTTCACCAAAGAGCACAGTATCCTTCTGTGTGCAGCCCTTAGAGAGAAATTTCTGTCTGTTCTTGGTATCAGAAACTATTGGGCTTATCCTGAGAAATTGGTTTGTGTTTTATCTTAGTTACACAATGATTCAAGTGTCAGATTGTGTACTTCTTGCAGCATGCATTTTGTATAACAACCTTACTTGTGGTTTTATCTTATTTTCTAACCGTAATTATTCCATTGTTTCAATTTAGTGACCAACTTATTTTAAATTCTCTGTTATCTTGTATGAAGTTTTGTAAACTCCCTGAAATTTTATTATGGAAGAAGGGAGATATATAAATAAAGAATAAAAATAATAGGGAAAATTGTTTAGGACTCATCTAATTGATGCTCTGGTTCCACTGTCTAGCCTGCCACCCATTTTTGTCTTTCTCCCTGAGCTACATCCACTCCTTTCTGCCTTAATTCATAGCCACACAACTTCAGTCCTTAACTACTATACTTAGTCTTTTTGTCTCTAGTTTGCCTTGAATGTAACCATCCTATATACATTGTGTTCTCCCCCTGTTAAAGACCTTTAATAGTTCCCTGGGGAGCCCTCTTCAATCTGATCTCATTTGACTTCTGTGCCGACTTGACATATCCTCATACTTCCTGCAGGTCTAGCACAGTATTAGGCATCAAGGGTAGTATTCCATATATGTTGATGGAAGATGATGTAATCTACTAAAGTCCTACTGCCCTTTTTTGATTTAGCTTCCGAAGAAGATTTTTATTTTTATTTTTATTTTATTTTATTTTTTGAAAGATTTTATTTATTTATTTGTCAGAGAGAGAGAGAGTACAAGCAGAGGAACGGCAGGCAGAGGGAGAAATAGGCTCCCCGCTGAGCAAGGAGCCTGATGTGGGACTCAATCCCAGGACCTTGAGATCATGACCTGAGCCTAAGGCTGACACTTAACTGACTGAGCCACCCAGGTGTCCCCCAAAGAAGATTTTTAAAAAATAACAATATTAAAAGTTAGATATGTTCAATATCAAGACTCAAAGAGGCAGATGTATCTCTGTCTTCAGAGAATTCATACATGGATTCAGAGAATCTATACATGGAAATTAAAAAAAGATGATACTGAGTGCACCCTGCTAAGGTCCATATGAGAGGTTCTGGTAATATATTAAATCCATGTTCAGATGAAAATTGTTTAAAGTCCTGGGCAGAGTCTACAATCCTCTAATTGTACCTCTCAATGGACACTTAGGTTCCGAGAAAGAAAATCCAACTCATGGAAGAGAGAAATGAAGAAGCTGTTCACTGGAGAAAAGTTATTTGTGTTCTCTACAAAACTAGAAATGTTTAGAAACATTACTTTACTTAATATCTGCACCTAACTTACTATTTATAAAATATATTAATCTTCTTCTCTTCCTTCTCAGTATAGTAGAATAGGCTTAAAGCATGATTACATTAATGATATCTAGAGGTGATAGTCTAAAGCAAGTTAAGTGCTAGGTAAACTGCTCTTTGGTTGAGAATCCCATAACTAAAGAGGTCATCAACAGATCTCCAAGGAAAGTCTGCAAAGGTACTTAAGGCTGCCATAAAAACAAAGATCCACATGCCTAGAATCTAAAACATAGTGACACAAAGTGAACCTCATGATATTCAGATAGTGTCTAAGATAAAAAGTAATATTTGCTCATTTGCTTTTTGTTTAAAGCCCTAGAAGGGTGTGGTTGTTTTAAGCAATGGCAAAATAACTAAATAGATTTTTGGAGCAAAATTAAGACTTGGTTTGAACATCCTTCTTTTCATCAAATGTTTAGGTCCCAGATGTATGTTTAGGACCCAGATGCTCTATGAAGCACTCATAACTGATGTGATTTCTCTCTTTAGGAGCTGACATTTGCAAGGAGCTTCTCAGTTAAGTGTAGATATAAAATACTTTCTTGTAGAAATAGAGTGTGATGTCTTTTGCATAAGAAGATAATGTTCCTGGGATGCCTGGCCTGGGGTAGGCTCTTGATCTCTTGATCTTGGGGTTGTGAGTTTGAGACCCACGTTGGTTGTGGTGATTACTTAAGAAATAAAATCTTAAAAAAAAAAAAAAGAAGATAATATTCCTGACCTACCGTCATTTATTTTGAGGCTTTTTCTCTCTCTATGTACTCTTATCCCGCTACACTCACAACCAAGCACATATTTACTGAAAGAACAATTCATGGAACAAAACAAAATGAGGCAGGCTGCATGAAGTTAGTTTATCACTCATGCTTTTAGAATTTCAGTGATCTGTGATAGCTGACTGAACTAACCCGCAAAAGACACTTAGATTGGAAAATGCCTTAGTTTGGCTCAGGGCAAAAGAAATATTTAAATTATATAAATTAATTTTTTTCTGAATCTTTGCATTATATACATTTTAAAAATAGCTTTCTTGAGGTGTAATTGATATACAATAAACTGCACATATTTAAGTATACAACTTGATAAATTTCGACATATGGGTACGCCCATGTAACCACTGCCACAAATCAAGATAATGAACATATTCCGTATTCATCACTCCCAAAATTTCATGTAGTTTCCTCCCCCCAGCCTATCCCTTCTAACACCTCCAGGTAACTACTAATTTGCTTTCTGTCACTATAGATTAGTTTGCATTTTCTAGAATGTTATATAAAGTAACCATACAATATGCACTCTTATCGGGCTTTTTTTTTTTTTTTAAGATTTTATTTATTTGGGAGAGAGAGAATGAGAGAGAGAAAGAGAGCGAGCACATGGGGGGGGGAGGGAAGAGGGAGAAGCAGACTCCCTGCTGAGCAGGGAGCCTGATGCGGGACTCGATCCCAGGACTCCAGGATCATGACCTGAGCCGAAGGCAGTCGCTTAACCAACTGAGCCACCCAGGCGCCCTATCGGGCTTTTTTTACTCAGAGATTATTTTGAGATTCACCCAAGTTGTAGCATTCATCAATAGTTCATTCCTCTTGGGGTGTCTGGGTGACTCAGTCTGTTAAGCATCTGCCTTTGGCTCAGGTCGTGACCTGGGGGTCCTGGGATCGAGCCCTGCATTGGGCGCCTTCTCAGCAGGATGTCTGCTTCTCCCTCTCCCTCTGCTCCTCCTCCATGCTCATGCTCTCTCAAATAAATAAATAAAATCTTAATAGAAATAGTTCATTCCTCTTTATTGCTAAGGAGTATTCCATTGGATGGATATACAGCAATTGTTGATCCATACATCTGTTAAGGATATTTGGATCATTTCCAGTTTTTAGCAATTACAAATAAAGCTGCTATGAACATTCATGTAAAAGTCTTTATATAGATGTATTCTTTCATTTCTCTTGGATAAATATGTAGGAGTGCAATGGCTGGATCATGGGTAGGTCTAGGTCTAACTTTTTTTTTTTTTTTTTTAGAGAGGCTGAGAAAGAGACAGGGAGAGGGGCAGAGGGAGAGGGAGAGAGAGAATCTTAAGCAGGCTCCATGCCATAGCTCAGAGCCACATGCAGGGCTTGATCTCACAACCATGAGATCATGACCTAAGCTGAAATCAAGAGTTGGAAGCTTAACCAACTGAGCCACCCAGTCACCCCTCTAACTTTTTAAGAAACAAACTATTTTTGAAGATGGTTATACTATTTTACATTCCCATCAGCAGTATGTGAGAGTTTTAGTTCTACACATCACAAACATGTAGTATGATTAGTCTTCATAAATTTCTTGTTTAATCTCCAAATATTTAGGATTTTCCAGGATTTCAGGATTTCTTGTTTAATTCCATTATGGTCTGAGAACATACTTTATATGATTTCTATTTAAAAATTTCATTTAGGTGTGTTTTATGGCCCAGAATATAGTCTATCTTGGTGAATATTCCATGTAAACCTGAGAAGAATGTGTATTCTGCTACCATTGGATTAAAATAATCTGTAAATGTTAGATTCAGTCAACTGGTGGTACTGTTTAGTCCAACTATATTCTTACTGATTTTCTTCCTTTTGGATCTATCAGTTAATGAAAGATGGATGTGAAAGTTTATAGCTATAATATTTGTCTTTCTTTTTGCAGTTCTATCAGTTTTTACCTCATGTATTACGATGCTCTGTTGTTAGGTGTATTCATGTTAAAGATTGTTTTAGCTTCTTGGAGAACTGACCCATTTATTGTTATTCCTGAAAATTCCTCTTTATTCCTGAAAATTTTCTTTGTTCTGAAGTCTACTATGTTTGAAATTAACATAGTTACTCCATGTTTCTCTTTTGGATATACCATAATGGTATATCTTTTTTTTTTTAGCATGGTATATCTTTTTCCATCCCATGGTATATTCTTTTCGATCCATGTACTATGCATTTAAAACTAATCTAAGTTCACCTTCAGATAACTATACCCACTTAATGGGTAATTGGTAATGAATTCTTCCAGCTTTTTAATGTTTGAAAAAAAAATTATTTTGCCTTTGTTTAGAATGATATTTTCTCTGGGTATAGAATGCTAGGTTGACATTTTTTTTTTTTTCAGTTCATTAAAGATGTTGCTCCCCTGTCTTCTCATTTGCATTGTTTCTTAATGAAAAATCTGCTGCCATCATTATCTTTGTTCCTTTGTCTGTAATGTGTCTTTTTTTTTTTAGGATTTGTCTCTTCCTTACTGAATTTGAGCAATTTGTTTATGATGTGTCTTGGTATAGTTCTCTTTGTTTCTTGTACTTGAGGTTTGCTGAGTCTTGGATCTGTGGTTTTATAGTTTTTCATCAAATTTGGAAAAATGTTGTCTGTAAGTTCTTTAAATAATTGTGTCTATCCCTCTAAACCATTTTAGGGACTCCAATTACTTGTATATTATGCCCCTTGAAGTTGTTCCAGAGCTCGCTGGTTCTCTATCCTTTTTTTTTTTTTTTTTAAGATTCTTTTCCTCTATGTATTTCATTTTGTATACTTTCTATTGCTGTCTTCAAGTTGACTAATCTTTTGTTCTGCGATGTCTCCTCAGCTCTTAATGCCATCCAGTATATTTTCATTTTCAAATGTTGTAGTTTTCATCCCTAGAAGTTTTATTTTTTTAATGTATATCTTCCATGACTCTACTTAAGTTTTTGCAATATGGAATACAGTTATAATATTTGTTATATTGGGAGCCAATTGCTTCTGGTTGAGAACCACTGATTTAGGGATTTGAACAAAGACCCCTCAACCTGGTATTTAAGCCTCTAAGATATATTTCCATCTAACCTTTCCAAGCCTCATCATTAGTTTTTTACTCATTCCACTCTCTAGCTCAACAACTCTGTACTGTTCCCCTATCATGCCTTAAAAACCGTGCTCCTCTGCCCTCTTTCATGCTGATCTGTTTGCCTGAAATGCCCTCCCCTATCTTTCTGTATTCCAAAACTCTCCCTGCTTTAAAAGACTTATTAAAAACACCAACTTTTCCATGAAGCCCATTCTGATTTTTTTTTCTTTTTAAAGATTTTATTTATTTATTTGAGATAGAGAGAGAACATAAGTGGCAGGGAGGGGCAGAGGGAGAGGGAGAAGCAGACTCCAGTCTGAGCAGGAAGCTGATGCAGGGCTCAATCCCAGGACCCTGAGATCATGACCTAAGCTGAAGGCAGACACTTAACCGATTGAGCCACTCAGGTGCCCGCATTCTGATTTTCTAATCTGATATGATTTTCTTCTACTAGTGGGTTTGTCTCACTCCCACTATTAGTAATTGTAAGCATCTTGATGCATCTGTCCCTTACTTTCTGCACACTTAGCACACCCCCTAAACTGCACATAAAATGTGATCAATATGTATTTATTGAATTGTTAATTTGTGTTTTCACATACTGAGGTTCTTTTAAAAATATATGTATCTGTTAAAACTCAATAATAAAAAGACAAATAATGCAATAAAAATGGGCAAAGGATCTAAATAGATATTTCTTGAAAGAAGAGATACAGATACAGCACTTGAAAAAATGTTCAGCATAATCAGTCATTAGGGAAATGGAAATCAAAATGACCACGAGGTACCACTTCATGCTCACTAGGATGGCTATAATCAAAAGGACAGATAAAACACATCTTGACAAGGATATAGAGAAATTGGAACCTGCATATACTTCTGGTGGGAATGTAAAATGGTGCAGTTGCTTTGGTTAACAATCTGGCAGTTTCTCAAGTTGTTAAACGTAGAGTTACCATATAATCTAGTAATTCCATTTCTGGCTATAGACAGATCCAAGAGAGATGAAACATATGTCCTCACAAAAACTTGAATTCAGATGTTTGTAGCAGCATTACTCATAATATTGTCAAAATGAAAATAACCCAAATGCCATCAACTGGTAAGTGGATAAATAAAATGTATTATATCCATACAATGGAATGTTATTCCTCACTTAAAGGAAATAAAGTACTGACACCTACTGCAAAGTGGATGATCCTTAAAAACATATGAAAGGGGGCGCCTGGGTAGCTCAGTCGTTAAGCGTCTGCCTTCAGCTCAGGTCATGATCCCAGGGTCCTGGGATCAAGACCTGCATCGGGCTCCCTGCTCCATGGGAAGCCTGCTTCTCCCTCTCCCACTCCCTCTGCTTGTGTTCCCTCTCTTGCTGTTTCTCTCTGTCAAATAAATAAATAAAATCTTAAAAAAAAAAACCCAAAACAAAAAACATATGAAAGAAGCCAGTCACAAAAGACCACATTTTAAATGATTCCATTTATGTGAGCGCATGATCCTGAATATGCTAAAGCAATTGAATTGTACACTTTAAATGAGTGAATTGTGTATGAATTACATCTCAATGGAACTATTTTAAAAAGATATATCTGTAATTACAATTCAAAAGAGAAATATGTAACATGTGAAATATCAATATATTTAAACTATCTTGATAAAAAAAGAGTCCTTTTCTGTGAGAAAACAATTGGATGGCAAAGCCAATTTTCTTGGCAAGAAGAAAATTGCTCAGGCTATCACAAATCTGCCTGCGGACTAAACAGATGAATTCTGCTAGGATGGATGCCACTTTTTTTTTTTTTTTTTTTTTGCTAAGACATCATCCTTTTTGGCACATTGTTATTAAGCTTTGGCTTGTCACCACTTCTCACAAAATTGATAAAGTCCCACCTGAGCACTCTCTTTTCCTGTATTTTATATTTTATTGCTATAATGTGCATCCAAGCCTTGTCTTTGGTCTTTGCAAAAACCAAAAAGAGTCATTACTTTCTATACTCATAATATCATCATCCTGAGTTAAGTAAGGCAGGCTTTACTCTCACATAAGGAGCTAGTGGTTGAAGCAGAATATTTAAGAAGCAGGTTTGAAGACCAGATCTGATATACTCCCTTCTGCTTTCTGGATAGGCTCTCCAGAATATGCTTGTACCCCTTCAGGTACACAGTTACGTATTAGATGTCCTCTGTGCAAACTGCTGTAGATTCATGTCTTGAGTTTCACTGGTGTAAGCACTCAGAGAAATAGAAATACATTTTCAGAGGACTCCAAACCAACTTTCAAAATAATTTTGTTACCTGCTGAAAAAGCTTTATATGCCCAAAGAATGGTAGAATTGATCAGGCATTTAAAATAGTGTAAATCTGTGTTGTTTTTTTTTTTTAAGATTTTATTTATTTATTTGACAGAGAGAGACACAGCAAGAGAGGGAACACAAGCAGGGGGAGTGGGAGAGGGAGAAGCAGGCTTCCCGCTTAGCAGGGAGCCCGATGCGGGGCTCGATCCCAGGACCCTGGAATCATGACCTGAGCCGAAGGCAGACGCTTAATGACTGAGCCACCCAGGCACCCCTAAATCTGTGTTTTTGATGTTATTATGACCTGGGTTAGTGCAAAAACTAGGCACTTAACATATTTTCTTCTTTTGTCATGAACAGTAGAGTGAAAACATCACCTATTTTAACTCTTGTTACTAGGAATATTTTAGGTTATTAATTTGGGATATTTTTCAGATAATAAATAATATGCTATCTTATACACATTCATTGTTAAGATAGGCATTCTAAAGACCACATGTTAATAAACTACTGAAATAGAATTATGTTAATTCTAAGATTTTTCAGGAAAAAAATGCACCTTGCTGGAAATCCATCCTGTGTATGTGTTTTGGTGCAAGCTGTAGAATTGTACCCCTCTGATGGTTAATTAGTTTTGGATAATCTGTTTTACTGGAAGAGCCAAAAACATAATGAAAAGAGCTTTTAGAATTTTGTTTTTTAACTAGCTTTATCTTAGCATGTAAATAGTAAAAGCATATCAAAGGGCTGCTTGGCTGGGAACCTCTTGGTAAAGTAATCAGCTTTGATGTTTGTCTTTTGATAACCCACATAATTTTGGGGAGAGGAAAGGCCAGCTCTTTGGGATTTGCTTCCATTGACCAGGATCTGATAAACTTGCAAATTCTAACTTTATATAGCAGCACCTGGAGTACTGGGCTTTGTCTCTGAGCAGGCAGATAATAAGCAATGGGAAAACTATACTACTCAGTGGAAAATATGAAAATAAGAAAAAGAACAAAAGCCAAAACCTGTAGGAATAGGACACATTTGAATTTTGAATTGGAAAAAAGTTTAGAGATTTTGATTTTAATGTTGGTCATGGAGAAAAGTGGTTCCCAAAGAGGTTAATGAAATTTCCAAGATCAATAGAAAGTTAATGCTAGAACCCAAACTGGAACCAGCATGTTTTTATTCCTACACCAATCATTTATTCACTTGGTCATTCACTCATTTCACAAATATTTATTACATGCATATGATGTTTTAAGTTCTGTGGAAGGCACTGGGCTTACAGTAGTGAATAAAACATAAAATCATTCTCACCCTTGTGGATCTTGCAGTTTGGTAATGGAGATTGATATTAATCTCTCTTGTTCATACACACAGTTGTGAACTCTGGAGGATAGAGACAGGGTGCTATAAGAACACATCATGGAAAAGCCTGGCTAGTGAGGGCAGTCAGTGATGGTTCCCCACCTATATATAAATCCATACCCCATTTTCCTAGTCCCTCAAGTCTATCCTCCTATTTTGACTTCCAGGCCTGATTGTGTCTATGTTCACATCTCTCTGCCTGAAATGAATTCTCTTTACTTTTTTACATGGCAAACTTCCACTTGTCTTTCTGGGCCCTTAAATATTATTTCCACAGAGCAGTGTTCCTTGACCCCACGGACTAGATTATGTACCCCCACGATACTTTCTCATAGCACCACACACTTTTCCATAGTAACACCCCCCACCATTGATTGTACAATTGTTTATTTAAGATCTGGCCCCATCACTAGACTGGAAGCTCCTCAAGGGCAGAGACCATGACTGCCCTTCTCAGTCCTATGAACAGTCCTGTCACATAGTATACGCTCAACAAATATTTACCGAACGATTGCTTAAGTGAATGATTTGATCTCTGAGCTGTCATTAATAATATTGACCACCTTTCTCCTTGAAGCCTCTAAAGTCCATGAAGCCAGAAACAACTTGATTCATGTAAGGGACACCTTCTCTGCTGCTCTTTTTCCTTGCTCTTCCTCCTATCCTGAATTTTTGTAGTTTTTGACCTAAAACAATCCTCTCCCTAGACCTTGCTTCCATTTTTTAGTCTTTGGGAGAATTAGTTAAAATTAGCTCAGGGATTTAATTAGTTTTGGTTGCAAATGGGAAGCTCCTTATTTGAGGTTTGTCTGTCCACATGCCTCTTCTTGTATAGCTGGCATACATGCTCTGGAATAAAGAAACCTCCTCTGACAGTGTTATGAACATTCTTTCAAAATACACACTTCCTTGACATATCTGGGCAAGGGCATGGTCTGATAAGAAAATTCTGTCAGTGTATGCTGGTCCATGCTTTCCTGAAGTGGCCTGACTTCCTTGTAGAGATAGAGACACAAAGGAAGAGTAGTTCAGAACAAAAATAAGTTTTAAAAATGAGAAATACCAAGAATTACAGAAGTCTGGAGGGGAAGCCCATGGAAAAAGCAATGTGCTGATATAGAAAACAACAAAAGATACTAAAAAAAACATAAGTGAATTTTTATAGATTATCTAGACTTCACTTGTTGGCTATACTTATTTAAGGAGAATATATTCATGCACCTTGTTTGTCCTTCAACTCAGTTCCACACATTAATGAACATGTGTTGAATACCTACTCTGCGTAGATCTAGCAGGACTATGGAAATGAATAAGATTATAACTTTCTTCAGAAACACAACAGTCTAGTAGGGGCTATAGAAATGTTTATCACTATAATGCCAGGTATAAATAGTGTCAACCAAACAAGAGGCATAACCAAAATGTAACAGGAACCCAGAAGAATGCACGGCAATTATGACCAAGAGGAATCAATGCTGTTCTTCATGGAGGTTTTAGCATTAATTAGGCTAAAAAATGTGGGCTTCAACAGTCATATGTGGCACAGCAGAACGAACGGTAGCAGGGGGAATGGGGAATATGAGGAACGCAGGAGGGAAGGATATTCTAGGCTGAAGGAATAGCTTGACTGGAACCATAGAGTTCCAGTATGTTTGAAAACTGTTGAGTTGACACTAAATTATATGGTACGGGGCTGGAGAGATTTGGTAGGGGATAAGAAAAGAAAAATATTGAGGCCAAATTTTAGAACATCTCCAGTTCTGTGCTAAGGAGATTGGATTGAAATAGACTGGAGGCTTTACAAAGTTCATGAAACTCAAAGTGCTTAATCATCCTCCAAACCCATAAACTCTACGGACATCTATTTTAATTTATTTCTAGTTCATACTTTTTGGATTTATTTCATGAAATAGTTTTGTTAGATGCTTTTTTTTTTTTGTTGTTGTTGTTTCTGTATTCCTGGCACTTCGCATACAGCTTAGCTCATATAGGCATTCAATAAATTTGTTGAATGCCGTTCACTTTTCCTCAGGCCTTGTTTATACACAAATTAAAACTTCTGTCACAACACATCAACCCAATTCCATACAAGTGACCAATCTGGAGCATTCAGCCTAAACGAAATTTTCCCACTAGCCTGTATTCTAACCTGTCTGCATAATCAAGCCAAGATTTCTAATTTGTCTTGTTTTCATGGACATAGCCAACTTAAGCTCCTTTTTGATTTTCCTTTGGATTGCCAACATTCTATTTGGTAAGAAGACAGCCAACCTAGATAATTGGAGACAAAAAAAAGAAAAAAAGTGTTTTTCCACTATGAGCAGTCAGTCCTTTAGTTCCTCTTAATTTTCCTGATAATTGCTTTAACTCAGCACTTCAAGCTGCCTCGCTTAGTTTCTACATTTCAGGGTCTGATGCACAATTCCTTGGAATCAGTTGACATGTTAACTTTGAACCTTGAAAGAAGAAAAGCTTTCACTCCTGCACAGTTACATATGCCTGAATGGCTAGCCTTTTTACGTACAGAAAAGGCTTGGTTGCCTTTGCAGAAAATTAAATAACTCATCCTTTTTATATCAGTGCCAAACATCAAAAGGGCCAACTACCTACTGAGTAGTGTTCAAAGACCAGCTTAAAAAAAAATCAAGAGAGGAATGAAAGCCAAGGTTTTTTTGCAAAGCAAATGCTTGCAAGAAACCTCTGGTAGTCATGGAGTAAAATCCCATTTTCATAGTTTCACTCTGTGCTTTTAGATACATTGGGCTGGGTTTTTTTTTTTTTTGCATTGCTTATCTTATTCCCAGGGGTAAGTTGGGTATTTCTGCCCTTTTGGGAATGGAATTAATTTAGGTCTATTTGATGAGCTGTATAATAAAAATGTATTCTAAATGCTGGTATCAGGGAAAGGAGGTGACACTCCTGTGGGAAGAACGATAGGACTCACAGTATGGCTGAGTCCATGGAATGCTTTCTATTGGGGCAGGATTGTACCACAGGAGCCTGTTGGATTAGTCTAGCTTATGTCACCCATTAAAACCTCTGTCTTGCATGAAGCCACCTCTGTTTTCCATTGGTTCTGGGCTGAGTTGGGAGCTGGCTTGGACCTCACTCCTCCATGGCTTTGCTTTCTGTCTCCCTCTCTTACTAATGTGCCAAGTCTTTGTCATCAACACATGTCTGCGCCTCATCAACACCTGCCTGTGCCTGTCAAAGACAATAGCCTTTTGCCCTGTTCTTTCTTCTCTTTCCCTCCCTCTATCCATCTATCCTTCCTTTCCTCCTTCCTCCCTTCCTCCCTCCCTTCCTTCCTTCCTTCCTTCCTTCCTTCCTTCCTTCCTTCCTTCCTTCCTTCCTTCCTTCCTTCCTCTCATCCTTCTTTCCCTCCTTCCTTCCTTCCTTCCTCTCTGTCTCTCTCTCTTTCTTTCTCTTCTTCCCCAGTAGCAGTCACCAAAGTTTATTTGGGGACATCTTGTCTTTTATTTGTGTGAGACAGGAATGTTTCCAGTAATAACAAACAGACAAAAAGTCTTAGAACCAGACTAATTTGGTGGGACATGCACAGAGATAAGGGGATAACAGCACAGGGCATTGGTATCTCCACCTTTCTGCTCCCAAGTGCTGCTGTACTAGACCCTACGTATCACTGACTGACCAACCCACTGTCGCAGGAAATCTTTTTGAAGGGGCAGCTCTCTGTGGCTCAGTTTTATACCGTGTGACCTTGTTGCTCCAAGCATGGTTGATTGGACCACGACAGAATACTTGTGCCAAAGGTAATCTGTAAACTGGCCAGTAGCTTGTGGTATGGCCTGGCAGAAAAGATGTGTTTGGTCAATTGTATTTTCTTCCTGAAGGATTTCAGCAGATATATATATGATTTCTAGTGGGAGCTGTAGCTAAAAGGCCATTAAATTAAGAGAGACTTGAAATGCCCTAAGCAAACTGTATTTGTGAGCAAGCAAAAGATATCAGGCAGAGAAAAGATCCATACAGTCAAGCACCTGAGTGAAGATCTCTAAAATTTCAAGTGAGGATTCCTGCCTTGGATTTAGAACTACTGTTCAATTCAGGCTCTGTGAGGCCTGGCCCTATTATTAGAGCATTATGAGATTCTGTTTCCCTGTTAGCCATGTGAATCCCTATAATAAGCCCCTTTCTTGTGCCAGCTGAGTGAGTGCATGTAAGAAATGCTTTCAGCTGCAAGGAACAGAAAACCCAACCGGCAGCATCTTAACCATAAGGACATTTATTATTTATGTGACAAAAATTCTAGTTGCAGCTTGATGATGTCATGAAAGATCCAGGAACATTTGCCCCTCTGTATTGCCTTGTGCCTGAGGTTGCTGCAATTCCAGGCATTACAGGACAGTGCCCCTTCAGTAGACAGGAAGAGAAGTGGGTAGAAAAGTCTTTTCACCTTTATGATAATTTTTTTTTTTATCTGGGAGGAAAATCTACCCATAAATCCATGGAGATGATGCAAGACTTTCCAAGAACTATACTATAGGGCTCATTGTCTTAGGCTATTTATGAACTATCTTTATTCTGAAATTGCATGTGCAAGTTGATTATTTAGAACCCTAAATGATTTTTTTCCATAGCAGTAGTAATAAGGTTTCCTAGTAAACCCACAAGATACCATAACATACCTGAAGTATGATTTTACCTTTACCAATTGCTATTTATAAAACTGTTTCTTCACAGTAAGATACATAGTGGATTCCAGGAAGGGGCATGTCTCCTGTGATAGGTGATTGGAAATTGAGCCACAGGAGAGAAGGCAGCACTTTATTTCTTCCATATGAGAATCAAAGAAGGTTGGACTGGGAGTTAGGAGCTCTGGATTGCATTTCTGCCTTGGCTGCTTTCTTAGAACTGTCAGGGTGTCTTTTTCTGTTCTGTCAAAGGAACTAAGGGTCTAAAGGGTCTCAAGGAACTAAAGGGTCTAAATAGATAATCTCTAGAGCTCCTGTGTCTCTAGCATTCAGTATCTCTTTAGAGCAAATAATATGAATTAGGGAACAAAAAATTTGTATACCATAGGGCAAAAACACAGTTACAAATTCATATTTTTCTGAGGTTTATTCATATGCACAGAATTACATGGTGACATAATTAGTAAAAATGGGCCTCCATGCTAAATCTAACATGGATTTCCCCTGCAGATAACAAAGAGGCCTCTGTCTTTCTCCAAAGGAATGAGCTTGGTTAAACCAGAACAATGTTGTAGTCAGGGAACAGGATGAAGAGGGTGAAATCCCCCTTCCCTCCAAGCCCTGCTGAAGGTAGGAGCAAACTTTTCATAGAGTAGAAGGCTATTCTTCAATGCCTTTGCTACTATAGTTGCTTGTAGTCACACAAGATATCTTGGGAATTGCCTGAGGTCTGAGCAGAGGTAGAGACCCACCCATATGCACCTGTTCCCAGTCTGGTCTGGCCTGGACTTGGTCCTCTTTAGTTCCCAGGCCCATAGCCTGGTGACACCATCCCCACCCCTCCCTTGGAGTATCTAAGGACACTCATAGTCCATGGGAACTGTGTCAATGTCCTTGATGGATAGGCTTATTGTGACCAGTTATTTTGGAGAAAGTTGTATTGGGAATTTGGAGTTATTTATATTCAGAGCAGAGTATAATTTTGAAACTCTCATTTCTATGTGTAAGCTACCAGTTAAGCCATTTACAGTTGTCATTAGAAGTCTCCATGTAAAGTTATGTGTAAGATCATAGTGGATAAGACCATAGCTACAGTTATCTAGGTCATTCAGGAAATAGTCTCAACTTTGGGATGAATTTCAAAGGTGATTCAGGTTAATGTCCCTGCCTTTGCCTGACTTTTCTGGGAAATTAGACAGAGCTGACATGCTTCAGAAAAATAAATTATATACTCTACTTAAATGTATGCCTTAAGCTCTACTGCCTAATGTCATACAAAAATTTCATTGATCACTGATCTGCACTGTGTCATTGAGTCTCCTTGAGACTTAACACAAGTCACTGAAACTTGTTGAGCTTCAGTTTATTCATTCCTGAAATCAAGGATTATAAAAAGGTTCTAAAATAGTTGAGTGTTTTTATATTTTTATTTTTTAGTCTTTTGGATGGTAGAGTCTCAATTCCTTGTGGATACCTGATATAGAAGAAATTTATATCCAATTCCCCCCAAATCTTAAGGATGCATCAGAGTTGACAGTGGTGATTAATATTTGGGGATTATAGATCCCAACATGTTACTAATAGCCAGTTTCAAAATTTCTTTCCTGATTCATCTTTTTACCAATGCTAGTATCTAGTAGAAAGGTGTTTATGTCTGTATTATTTAAGAAGAATCAAATAATAGAGTATTTTTTAGTAATTTCTAACAGAAAACTTGTTTGCATCTCTCGCCAGTGTGCACCATGCTCTCTTCTGCTACTGAGCAGACTACAGGGTGATCTAATATACATGCATGCAGGTCAGGCTGACCCAGCTTTTAGCTTTGGCTTTGTCACCAGCTAATGTGTGGGTTCAGTATATACTAGGTGCCCAACAAACGTTAAATGTAAGTTTCTTATATTCTCTGGCCTCAGTTTTCTTATCTGACAATTAAGACAGTTTTTGCTTGTGGCAGTTACTATTGGTTGGCTAACCCTGCAGTCATTTCAACACCCCTTTTCTGCCTACTTCTCAGGATAGAATAGAGCCTGAAAAATGAAATAGGACTTTGCTCAGCCTCCCTTGCAGCTAGGCCTGGCTCATGTTACCCAAGGGGCAGTCTGCTGGAGGGTTTCCAAGAAGTGTTATTTTCCTAGATAAAGTGCCAGAGACATGGGAAGAACACCCATTCTTTGCCTTCTGCTTCCTGCCTTAAAAGCAGTTGTGGGGGGTAAGAGATGCCTAGAATTGTGACAACCATCTTTCTTCCATGTGTAAACAAGCGTGAGGATGAAAAGCCAATGGTCCGAGGGTCGTGGGGCCTAGAGACAAAAAGAGGCTAAGCCCCTGGCCACACTGTTGAGCCATTGCATCAACCTTTGAACTGTTTATCCATGGACTTCTTATTATATAATCATATGTCTTTAGCTCTTAGACAAAATCAAGTTTAGCTCTTAAACAAAGTCAGTTTTTTTTTTCTTCCTTACAGCCCACATCACATCTAGAAGCATCTTAATCACTACAAAGTGATGATCTCTAAAGTTACTTTGTTCTATGGTTCTTTTTCCTCCAGTTCTGACTGAATTAAATGTTTTCTCAGTATTGTCTAATTATAGATGAGTTTCATTTCCTTTCCTGTGTTGTAGTAGAGGTGCTAATGAGCACCAAAATAACAATAAAGTTAATTAATAGGAGGAAAAAAAGTAGGAAATTAGGATTTCAAAATAACTCACACTTACATATTTAGAAAATAATCATGAGGAAAATACAGGAGGAAGCTGGGGTGCCTTGGAGAGATGATCTCCATTTCCCCTGCCTAGTCCCAGAAGACTTAGAATGCTTTGTGAGCAGGAATATCACAAGAATTTTAGCAAGTCACTTTCTCCATCCTATGAAAGAATTTTAACCTCAACAAATCCCCTCCCCAAATAATCCAAGGAGGAGGGTGGCTTCCCTGAATAGGATGGAATATCCAGTGAAGGAAGTCACCTCAGGACAATGGAGGAAAAAAATCTGGTTTTGTATTTGTTTTGTCTCTAATTCTGGTATCTGATAGCCCTTTACAAAGTCCAAGAAGATGGAATTGAAAAGCAACTGTGGGAGCACTTGTTCAAAGCCATTTTTTGAGCTGCCCACATGGGGTACTGGTTAGTTTCCTCTGGGAGGCAGAGCGCCCAACAGCATCAAGAGGGATGGTGTAGGTTTGCTTGAGAACAGAATTTGTGCCCCAGCATCTGTGAAGATTTTGCTCTATTTGAGTTGCTGTGAATAATGGGGCTTTCCGTAAACATACATTGTAACCACGTAGACTAGGTTGACTAAATGAGTCTGCTCTGGGTGTTCTTCCTGTAACCCGCCTGACCTGATGCTGAGACAGTGCGTGCCTTCTGGTGAGAGTGGTCAAAGCCTTTTAGGCCTCACCAAACAATATGGTTTCGACTAGATCATTCTTAGATAATGATTTTTTAAATGGATGAAATCGTCAAAGTCATTGATAAAACAAAAATACGTTAAAAGAATATTTCTCAATCACGCTTCCCTTTTATTTTTTTACTAATCTCACATACACAGAGTTGTAAATTCTCTCCCTTCAGGTGCATATATACCAGTTCTCACATTTACCTAAGTTTACAGTCGAAGAAGAAATGCAGTAGTTTGTGAGGTTGGTGCAAATGTAAAAACTCCGACCTAGAGAGGTAGACCAGTCATGGGAGAGATGAATGACTGATCCTGAGCTACTTTTGTCACCTTTCTGGGCCTGAGTTCCTAATCTGTAAAGGGGAGCAAATGTCCTAAAATTACCTTTAGGATAGTTTCCCATAGGTCTAACGTGCCATGGTTCTACTGAGTCTTCTGAATGAGGGTAAGGCTAGTCATGACTTTTTTTCTAAAATGTTCTTCTTAAACTCTGAAAATGATTTCAAAGGAACCAATCCCTTGTAATTTCAAAAGGATTTTGAGTAATACTTTTTTACCACAGTGAAAACACTGCAGTGTTTTCTGTAGGCAACTTACATCTTGAGCAAGCTTTTACTATGTTCCTTTGGTACTTGGTTTCTCTTTTAAAATAGTGATGGCTGCCACTGCCTATAATATGATATCCATTTTTAGGATACTACTGAAGCGAAGCCTTTCTTTTTTGAAAATAGTTTTAAATACATGTTTCGATGCATATAATATAATGAAACCTAGGGATTTATTTAAAATATAAACAGTTTGCAAAAATTATTTTTAGAGGGGACAGGAGGAGACATTGGGAGGTAATGGATATGTTTATGGCATAGATTGTGATGATGGTTTCATAGATGTATACTTATCCCTCACCTCATCAAGTTGTACATATTAAATATATATAGCTTTTTATATGTCAATCATACCTCAATGAAGTGGTTTAAAAATTATTTTTAGGTTTTTCTAGTACATTTCTGTTAACTGGTAGCAAGTATTAGAATTACATGATAACATGTTTATAAAGCCCGTGTTAGCTTTCATAATAGAAGCTGCAAACTCTTGTAGAAAATCTTTAAAACCTCAAGAATATAATTAATAACTATCTTTGAAAAGCAAGTTTTAACAGTATGTTAAGTTATTCTATGGAACACGAGAGAAACCCAATTCATGGTAATGACAATGATGATGAAAGTTGCTATCGTTAATTGAGTGCCTTCGGTTTGCCGGTTGATTATTATATCCAGCATCCTGTCTAATTTTTATAATGATATGAAGAAAGTATTATTAACCCCATTGTACAAATAAAGAAACTGAGATTTAGAAATGCTGGGGAGTAGCACTGGCACTTGAACTCGGGTCTGTCACACTCCTTCCATTATGCCAGCCTGAAAGGCATTTCTGTTGATTGCTTTAGCAAAAAAATATTATATACAGTGAAGAGGCCTGTTGGGCCCAAACCATGGTATGCAAAGCTGTAAGATAAGCAGTCTGAACGGAAGCCTTATTTTAGTAGAAAAGAAACTGTTAGAAGAGAGTAGGGACATGAAAAATGGCAGCAAGTACACACAATACTGTTTTGTACAAGACACTGTTCTAAGTGCTTTATGACTATCAGTACATTTAAAACTCATAAAGCCTTATGGGATAGGTGCTATTATTATCACCCTGGTTTTCCAGATTAAGAAACAGGGGCATAGAGAGGTTAAGTAGCTCACTCAGGGTTGTAAATAGTAGAGCTAGGATTTGATCCCAGGCAATCTGGTTCTAGGGTTCATGTTCTTAAACCCCTCACTCTGCTACCTTTATCTTGCGTTTAATTCTTCTTATAAGAAACAATCTAATAACAGATCCTGTTGAGCCTCCTCTAAACCAGGGTAAGAAGGCATTTGAAGATCCCTTAGATGTGTTATTAGTTTTTGCTTGGAGTAGAAGGAGGGAATATTGTCCCTTCTATGGCAGGAAGATTTTTGTGTACTTGTACAATGCCCAAGCAACACCATTTGCCTCTTAAGGGTGGATTGGGTAGAATCACCAAGATAATAAACTCCCTGTCTCTATCCAGTCTTCTCTACACTCTCTCCTCCATGTCCTTAAAACAGGAAATAATCAGCACCCCAATGAGTTTTGTAGTGGTTGCTGTTAGGTATACATAAGTATAAAATATTATTTCTGCCCTTTGGAAGTTCATTGGTCAGTCAGAGGTGGGGGCGGGGGGACCAATTACACAAAATTAAGGGCAACCTGATGGGGAACCAGTGTGGCCTGCATTTGTCTAGGATGGCTTCACTGGAGATGTAGGATTGATTACTCTGGGCCTTGAAGAATGGTTTGGCCAGGCAGTAGGAAAAGGAAGGATGTCAGAAGTAGAATGAAAGGAAGAAGGTAGAAAGACACTGTGGCTGAAGGGGCACCATTTTTCCCACTCCCACTGCATCTCTTTGTGGTGTGTGTCCTGCTGTTGCTGAGTACCTCTGATTTACCCTCTTAGGAGTCCCAGACCTTCCTTAGACTCAAGAAGCTGGGTGGCTAACATAGTCCCATGTGCAAAATGGATGACTTGGGTCCAATAAGACGTTCATCTACTAGTGAGTTCTCTATGAAGAAATGAAAATTATGTATTTGAAACAAATCAAGGGAGTAGCTACAATGGGTGGGCATTGGCACAATGACTGGATGGATTGAAGCCTTAGGTTATGAAAGACCCAGTAATTACATAGTGCAATAATGTGAAATTGGACAAGGGCTACAGTTTACTCTGCACTCAAGAGCTCATGACAGCCATATTATTCCTTCACAGAAGTACACAAAGACCAATACATTTTAATCTGTAAAATGGGGATAATGGGGATAAATGGGGATAATGTCTGTATCTGACTCATTGGGTTGTTGCAAAGATTAAGTGACTTAATATACGTAAAGTGCTCAGCCAGTCCCTGTTGGTTTATATTATACACATAGAGACGTGTTTTTAGGAAGATGTGCTATCTAGCTACAGAAATGATATAGACCACATGTGAAAAATGTATGTGGAAGGAGGTGAATTTCAGAATTGGGGCCCAGAGGGACAGATTCTTTTCCAGGGCCTAATGGGATATTTAGGAGAAGATATGCTAAGTCTCCATTTCTTTCAGACTATAAAATGAGTAACTTTCTTTAAGAAATGTCATGTGAATTCAGGTCTGATTTATTTGAGCACAGTGGAGTATATAAGAAATAGAATTTGCTTTATTTTACACACGTTTTTAACAGCCTGGTAGTTGTTTAGCAAAACTTTATTATATTTAACATGAAGCAAAAATCAATGAAAGGCTACAAAAACGATCCCAATATGATAACTCAGTGGCTCTCATTCTTTTTTGAAAATTATCTGCATTTTGGGGAGGGAGGGAAAATAAGATCAGAAAGATTACAAAGGAGGCTTTAATTAGATCTGTAACATTTTATTTATTAAAACAAAGGAGTTGAAGCAAAAAGGCATAGTGTTAACATTTGTTTAATCTGGGCACTATTAGATTATTTCTCTACCATGTTGAAGACTTTCATCTTTTATCTATAAAGAAGTAGCCCCCAGCTCATCTTCTCTTGCCCTATAATTAATTGACTTTGTGCCATTTTCCCGCCCCCACTCCCACTTTGGTTCCACAAATTTCTCTATCCCTACTAGAAACATTAGAGTGTTTTGCATCTTTCTCTTTGGGGATTTCCACTTCAGCCTGACCAGTTTCGGTAAATACTAACCCCATTTTTCCTTTCACCTCAGCTAGCCCACTTCATAGCCACTTTTTGCAAGGCTTCATTCTGAGGGTAAGATGTCTGCACCCACTCCCCAGTGATGCAGCAGACATAAGAAACCTACTAAAAATGAAACTTCAAAGGCAGCCTTGATCCGTGTGAGCATCAACACCATGGACAGCTGTGTGTAGATTGTGGGGGAAGGAAGGCAGTCAAGGGGTGAGATGAGGGATGTGTCACCCAAATGCCAGAGGGCTGGGGGCCTGGTGGGGGGTGGGGGGTGGGAAGGGCTTTGGCAGTCAGTTCCAGGCCTACTTGTGTTGCCTTGGTGTTGGAAGGCAAGCAAGGAGACAACTTGCTGATTGGATAAGAGCTGATCGGATGACTTGTTAGCCCTGCTGGCCCTCTACCTGATGCTTACTTGAGTCAACATGCAACTTGAGCTTGTTGGTTTGTGAAGAGGAAAGAGGTCCCTTGAGTTGCATGGACTCTAGGGCCAGCTCTCTACACTGACAAACCTCTAACTAGCATTGAGCCCAGTGCATAGTAGATTCTCCCATGTGCTTATTGAGTGAATGACCATTGTACCCTAATTATAAATATTAAAAGCAATAGTAGCCTTTCAGAGCATATAGACTTTCTGGTGTCCCTGTTTCCTCCTTGTTGTACAGAGTGACCAGGGGCTGTGCTCCCTAGTGAAAGTGTTAGGGTATATGAAAGCATGCGTTAAAGCTTGTCCTGTCACACTCACCAGGTCAGGTTTCCCTTGAATTCTCGTGGTTAATCCTTTTTCAAATATAAGGCCCTGAAAGAGACAGCCCATGTCTTCTGCAGGCTCTTGGATGCCCTGCCAGGACCTTATGGGCTCTCAATAAATCAATAAATCTGCCAACCAAGTTTTACTTGGTGATTTCCAAGGAGAGAAAGAACTGCTGAAATTGTTATTTTTGACTCTGTATTGTCTTTTATCTCCTGCTTTAGATAACAGTCTTCCCCATTTTGCATTTTACAGTCAAATAAGCTAATTAAAGATTCCCCTTTGACTATTTTGCTCTCTCAGTGCACTCACTTTGAGTTGCTTCCTTCAAATAGTTTGTTTCCAATACTTTAATTGTGAATTCCAAATGACATTTTCAATTTGCTTGAGAAAGAAAGTTGAAAGGATATTTTGAAAATGTACACATTACTCCTCATTGATTTACTCTTTCCTTCAATAAAAATGTCAGGATCCACTCCCTAACTGTGTCATCCTGGATTAGCTGCTTACCCAGCCCATCTCTGCCTCACTTTCCTCCCATGCAAAAGAAAGCCAGTAATAGTACTTATCTCATAGGTTGCCATAGAGATTAAAACTAACATAAAAAACTTGCCCTCAAGAATATGACCATCTAGTTGGGGAGACATGGGCTATAAATGATGTGAAATAACACCACAAAGTTGAGTTGCCAAGTGAATGTATGGATGACAAACACTCTGGAGCCGTCTAAGCTCAGAAATGATTTTCTCCATCCTGTCCTGTCCCTGATCTACTCCCAGGCCAGGCAGAGCCTCCTGCAGAGCCCCCACCAGCTGAACTCCCAGCTCATCCAAAGAGCCCTTCTGTTCCAGTTCTGCCTCCTAGCTTGCCTGAGCGGGCAGCACTCTTGGCCAAGCCCTGAACCTCAAGGCTGGTGGTGTCCCCCTTCTCTCAACCAGCACAGGTTTCTCGTTCTCTAAGAAACCACCCTCTTTCTCCCACTCTGACATAGCCTTGCCTGGAGAGAAAGTCTCTCCCTGGGTTGCCAAAGCAAAATTCTTGCTTGTTCTTTACTAAAAACTTGTAACCGGCTCTAGCCATTAATAGATGTCAGCCTGGGAACACCAATTCAAAAGGGTGGTGCTGGGAAAAGGGGGTGTTTTTTGTCCACTTGTGTCAGAGGACAGTCAACTTTTGACATTAGTCAGGAAATAAGTCCCTCTCTAGTCTAAATTTGTTTAAACTTATTTTTGTCTTTTCTATTGCTTTTTCTCTTTGAGATTGCCAATTTCAAATATTCCTATAGTTGGCCCTTTAAACTCAAACTACATCAAAGTTAAGCACTTTTCTTAGTAATTTTATTCCCTATGATATTCCTAAAGTTATTCTCACTAATCTCCAATGCTCACCCTAGGGCACTCTGTACCAATATTTTTATTGCTTACTATAATGCAGTTTCTGCCACCTCTTTAAGGTCACAAAATGAACTAACCTTGTTTAGGATCTTTGAAATGACAGATGTTAGGTGAATTTCCTATCACTTTGAAGCAGTGGAAAGGTAGAGTGAGTGACAGGTACAATCTAAAATTTAAATGGTTTGGGGGACTTGTCTTTCCCTCAGAGTTCAGCAAGAATACATGGTGTTTCCCATGGAGACTTTGCAGTAGGCAAAGGCATAGATCTGTCACCCAACCACATGATGGCTATGAGAAAACCATCACTCTTCCAACTTATTAATTTAAATAGGCAAAATAAGCCAATTCCTGCCCCAAATGTAGCCATCCAGAATGGAGATGTGTGCACATCCCAGACTCCCAGGAACTGGAAGAAGGCCATCCTGGGAGGGTGGGACTGTATCTCTTCATTGATGTCTCTGCATCCCCAAATATGAGTAAGTTCTGGTTAAGAAAAACATGGAGGGTAAAAACATCTTGAAAAGGAAATGAGTTGAGACTTACGGGCAAAGGCTCCTATACCCAGCTGCCTGGGAGGGAGTGAGGTGCTAGCAACCAACTCGTAAGTACTTCTCTCTTTCTTCCCTTCAGATTCTCCATGGGAGGTCTGGACCTAGGGTACCCAATTTCCACATATTTTGACAGGCTGTGTCAGTTCAAAGGCTTAGAGCAGAGCTTCAGTCCTGGGGGAAATTGAGCTCATTAACGTATTCCACTGCACACACCAGAAAGCTCGCAAAATGATTTGCATGCCTAATGACTGTGCTTAAGTTCCATTGCCTCAGTAGATGCTTCCCCTGATGTCCGGCCCTTCCTGATTGCTCAAATTTCTGATCCCCTCTAGTATCTGATCTGAATCATGTACCCCTATCTAGTTATCTGCAGCTCTAGCTGTGGAAGTGCTCACAGTCAGTTGGGTTTAGCTATTGTACATAGGTGCTGGTGTACAGATCTGTGCTCCCCAACCAGATTATACATTCATTGAGTGCAGGCAGGATCCCTATGAGTCTTTGTATTCCTGGAAGCACCAAGCACAGTGCCTAGGGGAGTAAAAGCAGAGTTAGGGCATTAATCCCTGTCTTTCAGACAAGACCATTTGAATGAGAGAAAAAGGAAGAACAGAGAAGACTCTAAACAACAGTTCTTTTCTGGGGGAACAGTCTTCCCAGTGGTACCTTGCCTGAAAGGCATCCTTTCCAAAGCCATGGTGTTGGGAAAATGGCCTCTCAATATGCCATGTGATGAAAACAGATGAATGGGTGCTTCCCAAGGGTCAGGGCATACTGAAGACAGGACAGAGAGCCTTATATGAGGATTGTTCAGACCAGAAGGGTGTATGGTCAGTCAAAGTTCACTGGTCATTGTGACCACAAACCTCAAGGGGACACTTAGTGCTCCCGAGTGATCCATTTCTGATTAGCACACTCTTTGTTCTCTTAGATGTCTATTTTACACCTTCTCTCTCCTAAACCATCAGTACCTCCTCCCCCTTCCTTACTCCCACATGATGACTTTGCTTCTTATTTCTTACTGAGAAAATAGAAGCATTCAGAAGAGAACTTCCACTAGCCTCCTCCAAGATAACTACTGTGTCCATCTTCCCTGTCTTCCTTCTCTGAACCCAGAATGAACTGACTGTGCTCTTATTTAAGGCTACCCTCTCTCGGGCGCCTGGGTGGCTCAGTTGGTTGAGCGACTGCCTTCGGCTCAGGTCATGATCCTGGAGTCCCAGGATCGAGTCCCGCATCGGGCTCCCTGCTCGGCAGGGAGTCTGCTTCTCCCTCTGACCCTCCTCCTTCTCATGCTCTCTGTCTCTCATTCTCTCTGTCTCAAATAAATAAATAAAATCTTTAAAAAAAAAAAAAAAAAGGCTACCCTCTCTCGACTGCACAATTGGCCTTTTTCTCTTTCCTACATTATTTTTTCCCCTCTCTACTGGATCATTCCCATGAGCTTACAAATCAAAATAAAACAATGCCTTCCTTGACCCCGTGTCCCCTTCTCAATTTTCTGCTTCTCATTATAGCAAAATATTCAAAAGCATTGTATTTCACCTTGACTCCTTTTGCTTTCCTCTTATTCCCTCTCTTGGATCCATTTAAACCAGGTTTCACCTACACCGCCCTACCAAATCAACTCCCTTCCTGTTCACCAATGAGCACTATATTGCTAAATCCAATGGTCAGTGCTCAGCCCTATCTGATGTCAAGACAGTTGATTACTCCCTCTTTTTTTGAAACACTTTCTTCACTTAGTCACTGGGGTCACTCTCTGAACCCCCTCCTACTTCATTCAGTTGCTTTTGCTGGATCTGCTGAACTCTAAATGATGGTAAGCCCCTGTGCTTAGCCCTTGGGCCTCTTCATCTGCACCGACACTCCCTCATGAGATGATGTCACCCAGGTTCATGACTTTAAATACCACATTTAGACTGATAATTCCTTAACATATAACTCCGGTCCTGACCTTTCCTTCTAGCTGCAGAGCTGAAAATCCATTGCCTACTTGTCATCTACACTTGGATATAGAATAAGCATCTCAAATCAACATTTCCAAAACCAAACTTCTGACATCTCACTGCCTTTGTATTGTAGTCAAAGCTGCTATCATTTCTTGCCTAGACAATTAGAATTGCCCATTAATAATTTTCCCTGCTTTCATTTTTACCCCTCTGTAGTGTATTCTCCACATAGCAATTAGAGTGATCCTTTTAAAACTAAGGTCAGATCATGTTATTTTTCTGCTCGAACTTTCCAATGGCGTCCCATTTCTTTCAGAATAAATTCTGAAGTCTTTACCATGGTCTAAAAGGCTATCTTAGGGGTGCCTGGGTGGCTCACTTGTTGAGTGTCTGCCTTCGGCTCAGGTCATGATCCCAGGGTCCTGGAATCAAGCCCCGCATCGGGCTCCCTGCTCTGCAGGAGGCCTGTTTCTCCCTCTCCCACTCCCCCTGCTTGTGTTCCCTCTCTCGCCGTGTCTCTCTCTGTCAAATAAATAAATAAAATCTTTAAAAAAAGAAATGACCTTCTGTAGAGGAACAAATGACCACCCGGTAGAGGGAGGGCCAGGAGAATAAAAACCTTTTCTTCTTGTTTTGACCTCCCATCTCTTGCTGGTACCCCACATTGGCCAAACCCACCCAAAAGCTAGAGGTCAAGGCAGCCCATGTGATGCAATAGATAGAGGTCAGCTTCTTGACGCAAGGTGGAAAAGACGCAAAGTGTAGACCTGAAGTGGCAAAGAGAGACTGTCTAACACATATTACCTATCTGTTTATTTGTTGATGGTGTTTTTCTTTCAGTAGATTGTAAGCCCTGTAGAAGCAGGGACTAAAACAGTGCCAGACACAAAGAAGGTGCTCAATAAACATTTTTAAAGTGAATGAATGGATAGCATATGGCATGTAGTGAGGTGGGCAGCAAGGTGTGGTCTGTGAGGTCAGGACCTGTGACCGTGTCTGAGGGTGGGAGGTTACTTGGAGAACCAGGAAATCTGACAGCCCTCTGCAGGGGCAAATGGTCAAAACTGGACCCAACAGTCCAGAGTAGGTACCTCAAAACTGAGCCAACTCTGGGATTCTGTAGGACACACAAATGTGCTGACTCTAAGAAGCTGCCAGCTGCAGCAGCAACAGCAATAGCAGAGAAAATTTGCTGGCAAAACGAGAAAGTTCTTGCATTATAATCACTAGAAATCAAAAAACACAGAGACCGCAAAAGCCCTGTTGTAGTCATCAGGAAGATTAGCGTAAAAAGCAAGAAGCAGATAAACTGGATCCCCTTTGTGGCCCATGCTTGGGGCATATGGGGTTGCCCTCATTTACCTGGGCTTGGCACCGTAGCCTTGGTAGGCAGACCTGGTGCCTTTACCATTTCTACACTAAAAATCTAATCATATTCATGTTTTGTTATTTTTTTAAAAAGTATATGGAAGATTTCAGAGAGAATCAGAAAAAGTAATTATCTATTGCACACTACATAGCAAACAACTGCAAATATGGTCATGACAAGTTTGTTTGCTCAAATTCCTTCCTCCTTCTCCATCTCCTCCACCTTTTCCATCAGACAGCTCAGTTCAGTCCCCAGCTTGTATGCCTGTTCAGTCTACAAAGCGGTGGCCCTCTTTGGAGGACAGTTTAGGCATTATCTATTGCCTCTAGAGAAGGCTCCTTATGGGTCTGACTCCCAACTCAAAGGAGCAAATAAAATACTTCTCTCAAGTACCCACATCGTCTTTCTGACAAGAGGACCATAAATGGAATTTTCTGTAATTCATTACATGTACATAAAGACCTTATCTAGGACAAGAGGTTGTTCAACAGCCCATGCATAGGTCCTTCAGCTTCTTCCTTTTCATCTCACTCATTTTGTTAATTCTTCAATCACAAGTTAAAAAAGCCCCTCAAGTACTGTCAACCAGACATCCTGAGGCAGGGAGACTCACCTCACATCAGCACTGATGTATGGGCTGAGGCAGGACAGTCCCATCTGAGGCCCCCGGCCTGCCTGTTGCACAGATGCTGGGTACAGCTCAGGCACCAGCTGTGTTACACTGGAACCAGCTGGGGGGTGCACAACAGAGCAAGAGACACTACTCTGTTAAGAGTCTTCAGCCTCTCTTCGATACCAGGGTGGAAGCAAAAGATTGTGTCAAAAAGCATAGCAGAGACAAGACAGGTCATACTGGGAGACAGCACGTGAATAAGAAGCACCAGCTTGGAAAAGTCTTCTGGAGAATGTGGGTACCCAGGGAGACGAGATGCAGTTCACATGAGGAGCTGTGGTACAAGACTGAGGTGAATTTCACCTGCTGGGAAGACATCTGAAGCCCCCAAGTTACTGAAGAGCTTCTTCTGCTCACAGAGCAGAGAGAATGTTCAAGGTCTCTGAAGTTAACTCAGCAGAAGGCAGTAACGGGACAGAGGGAAGGCCAGTCTGGCTGAAGCCCTGGGCAGGGGGAGTGTAGCTGAGGGCCAGGCACTGGGGAGGAGACAGGTGATGAGAAGGTTAGGGAAGCACACTGGTTGGAAAGAACATTGTCATCCTGCCCTTGTGTGGCCTTGACAATGGTGTTTCATCTGACCTGAGAGCAATGATCCAGAGGGGCAGTATTATCACAAATTTGGGGTGAAGTCACTCTTTCTCTGAAAATTCCCTTAAAAATCCAGTCATTCTCAAAATTTGTGATATTTTAGCCCCGCATTGGGTTTCCTGCTCAGTGGGGAGTCTCTTTCTCCCTCTCCCTCCCTGCTCTCCACTCATGCTCTCTCTCTCAAATGAATAAATGAAATCTTTTTAAAAATTTGTGATAATTTAAAAAAACTTTACTGTAGAGTTTATGCACTTATTTATTCCCTGTGATATGAATGTACCTTCTTTCAACAAATTCACCATATTCACTTTTCTCTGAAGAGTCAATATAGATGTGCTCCATTTTCTGTGCTCTGGAGTATATGACCAACCTTCACAATCCTTACAACTGACTTTCCCTTGGGTCCATTTGAATCAAAATCACCCTAGAATTGAATCAGTGAGGGTGAGGTGAATAGAGAAGCTGTGGCTGGGTGTGTGCTCCCAGGGGAATTTGCAGGGTTGGTTTATGCCAGTTGGTTGACATTCTCAAGCACTGATTTCTCCAGATTCAGGGATGGAGGATGGAGAAAGGCTCACATCTGCACTGCACTTAGATTGCTTTGAGCTCTAGGAAATAGCACGGTCTAGGGAGCTAGCCTGTGGAGGGAAGCGGAAGAATCAGCCTGCAGTTGAGTGGACCTCCCTTAAAGAGAGACATCACCCAGGTCTACATGGGCCATGCAGTGAAATGGCAGAGCTGGGCACAGCATGGCACAGACTGTGGATGGGTGAATTCCAGAAGCCAAATTCCATTAAGATGCAGCACTGCTTTATACTTCCAAAAGTGCTGGACAACCTGAATTTGGGCCCAGGAGACAGATTCTCACTGACAAAGTTTCAGCAGACTGCTTTGAACTGTTGGGAGTGTCCAAGGCAGCGAGCAAGGGGCAGCTGGTGGGCACTCAGTAGACTGACTTGACTGTGGGAAGCTTCCAAACTCTGCCCTGCACACAACTACTCATCCCAGAGCAGCTGCTCAGAAAGGGGAAAAAAAAAATAATTAGACACCACAAGGCTCCCTTATGGCTTAAGAGTCTCTTTACCTCCTGGTCTAAAACAGCCCCGCAGCCCCCCCGCCCCGCCGCCGGTATGTGGTGCTTTGGGCTATGGTTCTTTGAGTTTCTGTCTCATTCAAGATGTCTTTGAAGCTAGACTCAGTGTAAGCCAGGCTGGGATAATAGAGGGCAGGTTGTAGCTTGAACTCCATTCATACTTACAAAGTTGCTTAAAAAAGAAAGCGAATCGTGGTGTCCCAATACCCAGGTGACATGAATGCTGTTACAAATGGCCTCCCCAGGGCCCGGTAGTTCTGGGTGGTCCTCTGTCCTCTGTCCTTGCTTCACCTTCCCCATTCTGTTAGGCTGTCTGCCTCCCACCCTCCCTTCCTTCTCTCCTTCCTTCCTTTCTGTTTTTCCTTTTTCTTATTCATATATTTTACATAGGGCCTGACCCTGTCACTACCCCAGGTTTGATTAACTTAGGCAAACCCTTCATCGTACCCAGCTGCTGATTTCAGTTGCAGACCCGGGAGATACAAAACTGTCAAGAGGGGAAAATGGATGAGCAGTAGATAAATGGGGAGAACCGCAGTTTGCTCAGGCACAGCCTGCCACTTGCCTGGCCTATAATTAGAGGCGTAAGAAATGTGTTTTTCCTCCTAGTTTCGGACGCTGTTTTCCTCTCTCACAAAAACATCTGAATCCTGTCTTTAGTGTGATCTTGTGCTATTTTGCTGGCAGTTCCACAATAGCCACCAACTTAGGGATGCCAAGAGAAGGCAGCTATCTCTGCCAGAGAAAATGCATTCCTGAACCTGACATCTGGGTCTTGCAGCTGGAGGGAAGGAGGAGACAAAAAAGAAATAGTCCTGAGTGTCATCAAAGGCAGTTGATGGTGCCAAGTGAGTATGGAAATTACATACAGTACAGATGCCATTTTCAACATCAGACAAATAATGCGGCTATTTAGAAAAACAAAGATGTGTTTAGAAATTGATCAACCATGTACGTGCAATGAAAATGTTTGTAGCTTCCAGAGCGATAGGAACGGGCTGAGTGCTCATTTCCAAATGACTCACATTTTTTTCTGACTGCATTCTGAAAGGGTAAGGCTGAAGTAGTCAGATTTTCCCTCCTTTTTTTAAAAGGAGGGAAAAAGTAACTTTACAAACACTCCCTACATGGATATTTAAGTTTTGAAGATTTATGCCCACTTTCCTTGTAGGCAGCATTTTAGATTGCTTTGTGTGACAGACAAGGGAATATGAAAGCAAGAAAGTACAGCCTGTTATCTATAGACCATGATCAATCACAAAGAATTGTTCATTGTGCCAGATTTGAGAGAGGATGAAGAGGGTGAAAGAGGAAATTGGAAGTGCTAATGAGCATGTAAGCACCTTCCTCCTCTTTCCTTTCTTTCCTCTTTTGAGTTAGATCTGTTCAAGATTAGAGGCTCCAGGATGCCAAGAGCCACCAATATTCAGGTTAGAGGCACAGTACACAGTCACTTTTGATGTATGCAGAGTGAGCATTGGAGGAAGGAAGTATGGGCAAATACCAGCTCCAGGCCCAGGAGCAAACATTTCAGAAAAGGGCTTTATTATCTCTTCAAGATTATTTTTATTTGTAAAACACACCTCTTCAGGGAAGAGGCCTTTTCTTTGTAAAAGTGCCTTGCCAAGGAGAAGCCCGGCAGGAGATCGGGTCCCTCTAGTCTAAGAGAGGACTTGAAACTGGGAATCTCGTGTTTGAACAGCAAATAGGTTTAAGTTAAGTGGTTCTGGTTTTCAACTGCTCCTTTAAAAATCTTATTTTTATTGATGTTTAAGATGAAATTACAGCTTGGAAGTCAAAAGGGCACTCCAGAACTTCTGGGTATTGAGTTCTGAGCATGCTCAGTGGTATCTCTAGACTTCCTTTATAGCAGGGCTTAGAGGTGGAGATTGGTTAGAAGAGGGGTGGCTGGGGGACTTGGCTTAAAGCTGCGTTTGTGTAGCAAGCACACCATTGTCACTTAGAATTATTGGTAGTGGCTTGGAGAACTTTTGAAGCTAAAGCCCCTAAGCCTCCTCCTTGACATCACCACTGATCTTGTCCTGAGCTTGTGTTTCTCAAAGTAGGTACAACTGGAATTTTGGAATGGACCAGTTTTCTTTGTGTGGAACTGTCCCATGCTGCAAAACTTTCAGTGTCCCCAGCCCTGCTTATTAAATGCCAGGGAATGCGGATTGGGGGTGGGGGGGCTTTGTGACAACCAAACCAAAAATCATTCCCACATTTCCAAATGCCCTCATCAAAAACCATTAGGTTTATTTCAATCCTCAGGCAGATACTTTTTTTTTTTAGAGGAGAATAAACATATGTATCAGCAAGACAGTCACAGAGAGACAGTGTTATCTCTATCAGTGGTTCTACATTTTCCCCCCCACTCCATACCATTCATTTGCACAATACATGCTCATCAGTAACAGCTCTCATTAAAAGAAAACTTTTTCCATCTACAAGATGAGGATAATAATTCATGTTCTACCTACTTCCTATAGGGTTGTAAGCACAAACCTATAAATATAAAATTGCTTTGAGGAGTTTCAAGCGTAATAGATAAAATGGTGTGACCAATACGGAAGAAGGGTGGAGTTTTCTCAAAAAATTAAACATACAACCACTATATGAACCAGCAATCCCACTTCTGAGTATTTATCCAAACAAATTGAAAGCAGGGTCTTGAGGAGATATTTGCACACCCATGTTCGTAGCAACATTATTCACAATAACCAAGAGGTGGAAGTAAGCCAAATGTCCATTGACAGATGAATGCATAAACAAAATGTGGACAAAATACATTGCAGACTATTATTCAGCGTCGGGTACCTGGGTGGCTCAGTCGGTTAAGCAACTGCCTTTGGCTCAGGTCATGATCCTGGAGTCCCAGGATCAAGTCCCGCATCCGGCTCCCTGCTGAGTGGGGAGTCTGCTTCTCCCTCTGACCCTCCCTGCTCTGTGCTCTCTCTCTCTCTCACTCTCAAATAAATAAATAAAATCTTTAAAAGGAAGAATATTATTCAGCCTCTAAAAGGAAGGAAATCCTGTCACATGTTAAAATATGGATGAACCTTGAAGACATTATGCCAAGTGAAATAAAGCTGCACTGCCCCTAGGCCTGATGCTGCTAAATTCTAAATCCACTGTCACTTGTTTCAGATCTACAGCCCCGGGTAGGAGAATCCAGTGGACTGAGTTGAGTTCATGTGCCATGGCTAACAGGGTCAAGATAGTGAGCACATGACATTTTCAGCTTTGCGGTAGGAGGCAGGCCCTACTTGCCACCAGGACACACAATGGGGAATTTCCCCAGCAGAGGAGGGACTCAGACATTGAACAAATGACAGAAGTCCATTATGTATGTTTCCATTCCCAATCCAACCCAATGTAAGAATAGAGAGGCAAAAATCTTTCCCAGGAGATTCTAAGTCACTTTCCCTCCACCTCTACTCTTATCATTGCATATCTTGCTGTTTTAGAAACAACAATTTTGACAATCATTATATTCTATTTTCTTATGTCCTAATGACAATTAAACCATCATGAGGGCCATGGCTAACAGTGAGAAAAGCTGCCTAAATTCCAACTATACCTACAGGCCTCACCCTGGGATGGACTCAGTGAGGATGCTCCCAGATCCAAGAATCTGAGACCAATTCTAGCTATCTTAATTAGTTTACTGGGAGTGTATCAGGACTTCTAGAACCAAAAAGAGGCCAGAAGTGTGGACTTGGGAGTGGGCAGCAAATAAAGCAGCACTGAGGGCTGAGAAGCTGGTGTTTTAAGGAATGGTTAGGCCAACATTACCTCTGAGGCTGCTGGATTCTGGCTTGGAAGTACACTACTGTTGGAAGATTCTAGCCACCTCTTCTTAGTCAAGATTTAAAGGTCATGAGCCTGCCCAGGCCACTTGCCTGTACCTTGATTCCTGAGGGTGGCAAGAGGGAAGATCTGGCCTCAGCTTCTTCCTTTTCCTAAGATTAGTCACAAAAGAGAAATTTCCCCTAAATAGGAAGGGAAGCCAGATGCTGTACAGTAAAAACCAAAACAAAACAAAATCACATAAGACACACACTCTCTCTCTCTCTCTCTCTCACACACACACACACGTCCATGACTACTTTTCTAGAAGCAAAGCACTGAGTAGTCTCCCTTATATTTTGTATTGGCCATTTTGATCCTACATTTCCCTATTTCAGGATCTATCTCTAAAATTTGATCTGTCCCTGTCTCTTCTACGGATACCTGTTCTTCCTCTTATCTCCTGTGGTTGTCATCAATGCTGTTCACCAAATATTTCCATTTCTATTCCTTTTGGGTACATGATTTGATTATACTTTCTCAATCCCTTTGAGGTTGAATGTGGACATAGTTTTATTTTGGCCAGTAAGAAGGAATGGAAGTGACTTTCATGCAGAAGCTTTAAGAATCTGTGTCTGGGGGCACCTGTGTGGCTCAGTCGGTTAAACCTCTGCCTTCAGCTCTGGTAATGATCACCAGGTCCTAGGATCAAGCCCCACATTGGGCTTCCTGCTCAGCGGGGAGTCTGCTTCTCCCTTTCCCCCTGCCCACCCCCCTGCTTGTGCTCTCTCTTGCTCTCTTTGTCAAATAAATAAATAAAATATTAAAAAAAAAAAAAAAAAGAATCTGTGCCTGATTTGCCCACACTCACCTCTCCCTGACATGGTTGGTGACATTGAAGCACATGTCCAGATGGAGCCTCTGTCAGCCTGGGTCTCTGAGGGCTTATGGTGGATGCAGCGACCAGCTAACTCAGCGGACATGAATCAGGGCAAGAAATAAATCTTACTTGCCTTTAAGATTTTAGGGTTGTTACTGGAGCATAATTAGACCATCCTAACCGGCCTAGCTGATATTTCCCCTCCCTCCATCTCTAGCTGAGCTTTTCTGAAGATCTTAGATCTCCTTCTCAATCTAACAGCCTCAGCTTTTACCTCCACACACTAGAGTCAAATTGTGTTTCCGCCTCCCACACCCACTTCCAATTTCCACTCGGTTACCTCTAAATTTTCAAAACATGCAGAGTTGAACTTCTCCCAGAGTTAATTCTTTGTAGAACTTCTCTATCTCTACTAGGTCACTATCATTTTTCTACCCACCGAGTTCTAAATCTGAGACCCCTCTTTGACTCACTCGCCGCCTTCATCCTCACTTCTCATTAGTCACCAAATCCTCTTTCATCTTCATTCGTGAGGTCTCTTGAGTTCATCTTTAGTGCTACTTACTATCTGCCACTTCCCAGGCTCTCTTGCATCAAGAAAAAGGCATAAGAATCAGTATTCATTTGCTAGCGCTGTCATAACTAAATATCATAAACTGGGGGTCTTAACCAACAGAAATTTATTTTCTCAAAGTTCTGGAGGCTGGAAGTCCCCAGGCAAGGTATTGACAGGTTTGGTTTCTCCTGAGGACTTTCTTGTTGGTTTGCAGATGGCTGCTTTCTCAGTGTGTTCTCACATGGTCTTTTCTCTGTGTGCATGCACCCCTGGTTTCTCTCTCTCTTCTTATGAGGACACAGTCATCCTGGATTAGGGCCCTACCCTTATGACCTCATTTAACCTCAGTTACCTCTTTAAAAGCCCTATCTCCAGGGCACCTGGGTGGCTCCAGATACAGTCATATTGGGAGTTAGACTTCAACATATGAATTTGGGGGGTAGAATAAGATCAGTCTGTAAGAGTCCACCAATGAGTCACATTGGGACCAGGCTTTGACTCAGGGACTAGTGAGGGAAAGATACTATGCAGAAACAGTGGCAGAAGTCAAAGCCATATGAGCTCCTGGTTCAGAAATTATAATGGGGCTGGCAGTGGTAGAGATTGGTCTGAATTTGGGTTCCAGGTTCAAACATTGCTCAGAAGTGGCACAAAAATGGCAGTGCAAACTGAAATGCCTCATATTTTGTGGTAGCAGCTGTGATGATCACATCAGACCAGTTCTGCAATGAGGTGAGCATCATTTCTAAAGTTTAGTTTCAAGGCTGATTCTCCAGTCTTCTTAACAATTCCATTTTGCCTTATGTATATTATGTTTACAGTATATGAGTAAAATAATATGGCCCTTGTAGCTTATTTGGTATAAATATTCAATATGACTTATATGTCTATAGAAAGTGTTTTGTTCAAATATTTTTTAAAATACTCATTGAAAATTATTTGGCCACTTTCAAATAAGAAAATGTCTGTGATTGAGATCATCTACATATTAGAATGGCTTGGCCAAGTTGTAGGGCCTGAGTCTCCCATATCTTTTGCATAAACTCCCTTTCTACCTAATCACTTAGAATTGACTTCTACTGCTTGAAATAAAAAATTCTGATGCTTAGATTATGGTAACAGGCTCCCAACCTGGTGCCTATTCTCTAATTTATCTTAAGAATCATTGTCAAACAAATATTCCTAAAACACTGCTTTCATCATGTCTGTTTCTATCTACAAATTCTTAGGGAGACTTGAATGTTATGTTAGCATTTTGTCCTCTCAGTTGCAAGTGTCAGAATACTAATTCAAATTAACAAAAGCAAAAAAGGGTAACTTATTGGCTGTCATAGCTATCAAATCCAAAGGGATAAAACTTCAGGCGTTCAGGCATGGCAGCATTCAGGGGCTCAAATTATGTTTTTAGGGCTGTGTCTTTCTTCATTCCCAACTCCTTCCATGTGTCACCAAAGATAGACTAGTTACTTGACCTTTGGAGGAGAAAAAGATATACATTCTCTGTCTCTGTCTCTCTCTCTCTCAGCAAAACTGAGTGATTCTGCACGAGTCATGGGTTCTTCACTAGGCCAATCACTAGGCCAGTCAGTGTCCAGGATAGGATTCCAGTGGGCTAGCCTGGGCTGTGCACTGACTGCTAAGGTGGGAGAGGTGGCCACAGTTCAGGCCCTCTAGGTCAGGGAATGCCAGTTTCCCCAAAGGACAAACTGTGTCAACAGAATAAGTTCAGAAACACACCAGGTTTTGTGGGCAGTGTATTCTCCAGCCCTCCAAATCACACTGGCTGGTTTCCAGTTCTACCTTCAGCTCTGGTGTTCTGAACACTAGTGATGACCCTGGGCTTTCCCAGGAAGAAGCTGCCTGTGTCTGAGGGAAATAAGCTTTCTCTGGACATGAGTGGAGATCATCCTCCTGGGCCAGACAGCTGTGTGCCGTGTTTCTGCTTTCCACCCTACCTCACTGCTTTTGAAGCTGATCTAATTCACTTTTCACTAGTGCTGGCAACATCACCAATCCCTCTTTCTGCTCACAGCCCTGCAGGAAGCATATGTGGTCTTTGACAGCCCACTCCTTGCACCCAGGGAGAATTGGACCCATTGTTTCATGGGTTTCCTTTAGGCTAATCTGAGGAGTGTGAAAGAACCCATTTAAAGGGGTCTGATGAATAAGGACAAAATAAAGATCAAACCCAGGCACAATCAAAAGCTGTTTGTTAACAGGCAAGATGTTCTTCAAAGCATTTATCAGGAGCCAGGGGAGACTTATCTTGCAGCATTATGTGGAGAAAGTAGGCGGGTCTGAGGGCATTCATTTGAAGTTCTAAACAGATGACCGCTGGCCTGGCAGCTGGGCTAGGAATTATCAGTAAGTCTCTTGGGTTAAGTGGGCAGCACTGGTTGATAAGTATCTGGGAAAAATAACAAATCATGTAGTAGGTAATGTTTATTGGGGAAGTCCTCCAAACCCTCTGTCCTTGCACCCACTTCTAGTAAGGAGACACATGCTGTAAATTTTCCTCATCCTGATCCCTGGTTTAGGAAATTGAGCTATTCTGGTGTCATATAAGCCTTGTATCCACTTTTGAGATGATAAACGAATGCAGAGAGGCATTAACTTACTCAAACCAGCACGAGACTGGGGCGTGATGCTACTTCCAGGGCTGGCCTGTATAATGTCTGCTATTAATGGTAATAGGTAACATTTATTGAATGCCTACCATATGCCAGGTAGGCATTGTGCCCAAATGATCTCATCTGATCCTCACCACACCCTAGACTCTTATTATCCCCATGTAGGAGCTGAGACCCTGAGAAGTTCATGTAATTCACTTAACAGTACATAGCTAATACATAGTAGGGCTGGGAGCTAAACCTCTATGGCTTGCTCTATCCAAAGCCTGTGCTCTTAATAGCTTATCATACTGCCATTTTAACTAGACCCACCAAGGACTTCGTCTCTCTTTTCCTTAGAAAATGGGAACTGAGTTTTTCATTTGAAACTTCAGTCATTGAGGGAGAGGCTGAGGGACATAGAAGTTAAAGTAACTCAGCTGGAACTGTAATGGTTCGCAGAATTGACCATAAGGGATAGATTTTTTTCTTATTATAAAAGACAAGCTATGGGTCCAACACCAACAGATTTAAGGAAATGGGGTAGTGGTGGCAGAAAGGGTACCCAAAATGCAATTACTCTGATACCCATTTGAGTTAATGTTTGTAATGATTCCTATCAGCATATCACTCCTTAAAGGAACAATTACAAACTATGTTGCCCCAAAACAGTAGCCATTATAACATGCTATTTAAATTTAAATTAGTTAAATAAAATTTAAAATTCAGTATTTCAGTTCTATCAGCCACCTGTCAAGTACCCAATAACATGCAAAACATTCCCATCATTGCAGAAAGTTCTGTTGGACAGCACTGCTGCAAAACCTCCCTTGACCCATGCTGCACGCTAGTTACCACCTCATTTCTTGCTGCTCTTCACTGTGAACTTCTGGAAAGCATGGGCTCTACTTGTTATCTCCACTTCCCCACCTCCCTTTCTCTCCTCAGTCCACCCCATTCAGGCCTTTCATATCAACCACTTCACCAAACACTCTTTTCCCAGGGTCATTAATAATCCACATTTGCCTGTGCCAGTGGTCAGTGTCCTCACCTGGTCCATCCTCTTGGCTGCATGGGATGCTATGGGTCACGCTCCCCCTCTTCATACACTTCCTTCTCTGAGCTTCTGGAAGACCACACTGTCTTGATTTTCCTCCTACCTAAATGGGACACATGGCGGTCTTCTTTACTCCTTTGTCCTCCCCAACAAGACCTCTTATTATGGGGTCCTGGAGCTCAATCCTCCAATCCCCTGTCTTAGGTATTTACACTCTCTCCATGGGTGATCTCAACAGCCAGAGGGCAGAAAGCATAGCACTCAGCTCCTGGGCTTAAAGCCCTGCAATGGCTTTCCATTGCAACCAGAATAAAATCTAGGGTCCCTACTGTGGCTTTCAAGGCCCTGAATGAGATAGCCTCTGCCTTCCTCTCCCTCTGTTCTATCTGTGCTGGTTTTCTCTCTGTCCTTTGGCCAGGTTGTTTGCTCCTGGCTTGGAGCCATTGGATTAAACTGCTCTCTTCCAGATTTTTCAATGGCTGATGTCATCATTTGGGTCTTAACTCAAGTATCACCTCAGAAAAGTTGTCCTTGACCATGATTCAGCAGTGCTCCCCTTCACACACTAATGTATCTTGCCCTATTTTATTTTATTCAGGGCATTTATTAGTATTTGAACTTTCCTTATTTATTTATGTTATATGGTCTGTTTTCTGACATTGGCATGTAAGCTCCTTGGGGGCAGTTCTTCTGTTTCTCTTATTTACCACTTAGTACCTACTACAAAGTTTGGCACATAGTAGGAGCTCAATTAGGGCTTCTTGACTTAAAATGTTTGTTGACTAATAATTTGTTCAGGAATCAGAATGGGGATATTAGGACTGTAACAGACTCCCTCAAGAGTCAATCAGAGACAGAGGAAGGGCCAATTGCTGTTAGTGGGGTATACAGGCAGGAGTAGACAGCTTTGTTGAATGAGTTTTTTGCCCCTGGCCAGCTTGGCATGGTCCATGTTTTAAACCAATTTCCTTCATATTTTGTGACTCTACCTATACCTTAAGAATGTCAGTTTCCCTTAATCTTTTTGCTGATTTCCTCTCAAAGATGTCAGCCCAACATCAGTATGACTTTGGACAAACCATTCATGGGCCTTGGTTTCTCTATCCATAAAGCAATTTGGTTTTTAGTAGAGAATTTCTACTTTCTCTCAGCATTATATTTCTAATTGCCTGATGTCACTTTAAAGAACTTTTGGTTATGCTCTTTCCAAAAAGTAATTTAACAATAATTTATAAAAGACTTTAAAAAGAATTTCACTTCTAAAATGTATCCTAAGGAAATAGTCATAAATTTGAACAGAGATTTATTCACAATTATGATCATCTTAGACTTATTAATAATAATTAAAAAGTCAGAAACTTTTAAATAACCAATAGTAAGAAAGGCTAAATAAATTCAGATACTTGTATGTTTGAATATTAAAATATTGAAATATTGGAATAAAAATTCCAAGAACCATCAGAAATGGAGATTTCCCCCCAAAATACGATAATGAGGAAAAAATTTTACAGTTCATGTTAAATTGTTTATAATTTCAATCTATAAAATACCTGTATTCATAGGAAGAAAAGCTGAAGAAAATCAAAATGTAACTTGCAATTATCTCTAGGGCATGAGATTAGTTTTCTTTTAATATTTGTTATCATTTTCCTAGGCAATGAGTATGTAGTTTTTGCAGCCAGTGAATTACATTTTTAGGCAGGAATGGATTCCAGTGTTAGGAATTTGGAGTTGCAAGTCTCAGGTTTAGTACAGTTTAGCTCAACAAATATTTATTGAATGCCTTTTATGAGTCAGTTACTGTTTCATGAGCTGGGGATAAAACATGGATAAGGCAGAGTCTGGTCTAAGAGACAGACTGAAAACTGCCAGGAAGGTTATCACAGGGTACTTTGGGAACATGGGGAAGCAAAAGAGGGTGTTTGGGAGAGAGCTATGAAGGGGACACAGAGCTTCAGATAGTTTCCTGAAGGTTCTGGGTCCTGGTTCTGGTCCTACTTACTTGCTCATGACCTTGGGCCAGTTATTTACCCAGTAAGCCTCTCAGTTCCCCATCTATAAAATGGAAATAACGCTACCAACCCTCTCTGCTAAAGCAGGTTGTGATTTTTGCAGATCATATCAAGACGGAGTATAGAAATGCTTTTGGCACCTGAGAGGAGTTATCAGGGTCTTATGGATTTAACCTACTAAAGACAGCAGGAAGTAGAAGACTTGATTTAATGATTAACAGCTCAGCAAGGCCTGAGGCCAATTGGATGACAATTCCCTTGTGTCTTGGGTGAGGTTGCTACTTCTCCCTTCCTCTGAGCCTAGCAGCTATTTTGTGGTACGTCATCACTCAAAAAAGTACAGAAAAGCTGATATGGGGACAAAATGGGTCTCCGTGGGAGGTTCTCAGCTTCCACATTGTAGAATGCCCTCCTTTTCCTTCCTGGCTTTAGCTCTGGGGCGTAACCTTCTGAAATCATCATGTTTTATGACCGAAAGGAAATTGTGCTGCAGTTGAGGACCCCAGTCCCTATTATTTTGAATTCACAAGCCCGGGTACTGTCTGGAATTAGACTAGGGGGCTTTGGGGCTGGTAGCATTGATGTTCAGTTTGCAGCTGTTGAAGCTGGATTCTTTTGTGTCAGTGGCATCTCCCATTGGCCCCAGTCCCTGGGTTACCACACATTTCAGAACAAAAGGCTGAAGCTCCTCCTTGCATGGCCAGATCTCAGATCTGCATACTCAGGAAGGCAAAGCCACCAGAGTTGGGATTTGGTAGTTCCTGAAAATAGTCAGGGAGTGTGCTTCTTCTGCTCTTCTTTTGGGGTGGTGCTGGCTCTTCCCTAGGAATTCTTGCATAGAGTAGTTAGTTCATTCTTTTTCAGTTTCCCTCTCTCCCTCAGATCTTTCTCCTTTTTATTTCCTCTCTCCTCTTCCTCCCTTTCATTTTCAACAAATATTTATGGACAATCTATTGTGCATCTGGCACTGTGTTATGCACTGTAGGGAAAACAAATTGAAAATGCTGTCCAAAATTTTAGATGAATACTCAGGAACTTTTGGAGAGCTATCACTACCAGGTGAGATGATCAGAGCGGAGTTCATGGGGTTCTCTTGGTAAGGCTCCATGGGAAAGGTTTTTTTACTCCTGAATTTTATAGTAGAGCTAGAGTCTAGATATGCAGAGAGAAAGTAGAGAGAATGGCCCAAACAAGGGCCTGGAAGTGGGGACCAAGTGCCGTGGAGGGTAAGGTACCAGAGTGGACAGAGCCCAGCCTGCCTTTGTCTCTCCTGTCTCTCACAGGGGGTGGATAAAATCTCACTCAGCCATGAGAATTCCCTTTCTTAGCATAAAACCTTCCCTTCCTCTTCTGGTTCTAAAGGAGTAATTCTGTATGTTTGGGCTCTTCTGAAACTTTTAACCCCTTGCTGAAGAATTTTGGCATAAAAAGATGAAAATGGAAACATTAATACCTCCAGTTCAAAGAAGGTCTTTCCTTTTAAGTTACAGAAAGCATTGGCATCAGGGCGCCTGGGTGGCTCAGTTGGTTAAGCGACTGCCTTCGGCTCAGGTCATGGTCCCGGAGTCCTGGGATCGAGTCCCACATCGGGCTCCCGGCTCGGCGGGGAGCCTGCTTCTCCCTCTGACCCTCTCCCCTCTCATGCTGTTTCTCTCTCTCTCAAATAAATAAATAAATAAAATCTTTAAAAAAAAAAAAAAAGAAAGCATTGGCATCATAGTTAGCAACATCCATGTTTTTTATCCGCCTGTTCTTTCTGTGTGACACTAAATAAAACCATTTTATAATTTCAGTCCCAGACCTTAAGAAGTTGAAACTTCAATGAATTGCACACTGCCTTGAGGACAGGCACTGGGTCCTATTCTTGTAACCCTAATACGGTGCTTTGTAAAATTTGTTGACCATCAGTACTAATGTGAACAGACACATAAGAGCATGTATTCTGAAAAATCTGGAAATAAGAATAAAGAGGTAGCAGCCCCATTTTCCAGGAAGACAAATTGAGACAAAGTGCACGAAGAGCTTTGCTTAGTCTTTCTGCCAGAATTTGACAAGTTTATCTTCTGAATTGTGGCCCTGTGGCGAGCTCTGCATGGCCTTGGCAGAGTGGGGCCTGTCATGTCTACCACATGGTTGCTCTCCTGCAGTGCCAAAGGATGAGGCCATTTGGAGACAATCACCTTCTGTCTCTGGGCTTTGACATCTGGAAGGTGGACGACCAACAGGCCTTGGCTGGGCCTCCTGGCCCTTCAGCTTGCCGCATGTTTGTTGGAAGCCGTTTTTCAGGAGAAAGCTGTGGCGGTGAAGGTCACCTTCTGGACAAATAATTCTGGTCCAGGGGCACCAGATGCAATAGGGAGTCTGAGGCAATGAACAAATGAGCAAATGACTTTGTCTTAAAAGAAAATAAGATTTCAACAGAGCTGTGAGTGTCCTTTGCTCAATAGGATTGGCACTCTGTAGAGAAACAACTGAGGGTGGCTTGGTTAGAATCCAATTTTAGTAATTAGTTCTATTCACAATAAGGCATGTTAATAGGTCCCATGTTGAGCAGGCAGAATCCCCTGCCTCAGGTGCCAAGTGCCAATTAATGAAATCAACATTCAGGTCCCCCAGGTAAACAACCATTCTATATCCATTCTCTTGGAGCTGTAGGTAGGCATTTCCCCCAGTAGCAAAGTTTGTAGATAAATAGACTGTAAGCTCCAAGAAGACAGGGGTCATTCTTGTTTTGTTCACCACTATATTCTCAGTTGCCTGGGTTACCTGGAGTGTTTGTATTAGATTGTAAAAAAAAACAAAACAAAACCCCAAAAAACAAAAAACCAGTAATTTTCCCCCTCCCTGTATTCTTGCCTGTTGCAATATGAATTTGTAGTTCCTGGCCTTGGGACTTGATTTGGATATACAATATGACAGAAGCTCATGATCTCAGTTCTGGGCCTAGACTTTAAGAGCCCTTGCACACTTCTCTCCTTCTTGAGCCCTGCAGAGCCTCTGTGTGAACAAGGTCAGGCTGGCCTGCTGAAGAGCAAAGGATATATAGGCCTACTCATTCTTATCACCCCAACTAACAACCAGCCAACCCCTAGAAGTACAGTGACCTTGATGATCAGTAGCTGACCACAGATGCATGAATGAGTGTAGCTGAAACCAGAAGGATTATCCAACTAGGCCCAACCCAAAAGGTCACCCAAGAAATATGAACTAAGGAAATGGTGATTGTTTCAAGCCATTAAGTTTGAGGTGGTTTGTTATGCTATAAAAGCTAATTGATTAAGTACCCAATGTATATTTGTTGAGAGATGAATGGATTATTGATTGAAAGTCAACCAGTCTTGGCTTGCCCATATACTCTCTTATATTATTGTTTTCCTTTTTTTTCTTTTTTCTTTTTTTTTTTTAAGATTTTATTTATTTATTTGACAGAGAGAGACACAGCAAGAGAGGGAACACAAGCAGGGGCTGGGGGGAGGGAGAAGCAGGCTTCCCGCTGAGCAGGGAGCCCGATGTGGGGCTCGATCCCAGGACGACCTGAGCAGAAGGCAGACGCTTAATGACTGAGCCACCCAGGTGCCACTGTTTTCCTTTTTTTTTCTAACACTTACTACAAGCAGAATTATCTTGTTCCCTTAATGGTTTGTTTTTTTATTTACTGTCTCCTTTTCAAGTATGTAAGCTCCGCGAGGATAGGAGGATATCATACCTATCTTACTCATCTTTCAATTCCTATGGTCTGGAGCAGTTCTTGGCACATTGTGGGCTCTCTAAATATTTATTGAATGAAAGAGTGGGGCACATAATGGGCTATCAATAAATATTTATGAATGAAGAGTGAATGGATTTCATTAATATCCCTTATAATGAGGTTAGATGAGCAAAGAGCTTGGGAAGTGGGTATCACATCTATTGGCTAAGGTATCCTTTACTTTGTGTGTTTTCCTGGACCCTCTTAGGGTCCTTGGCTGGGTCTGAAAATTAAACTGACAAAAATTAACAGGAGAGAAACAAGTTTATTTAATATAAGTTTTATATTACATGGGAGCCTTCATAAGGAAATGAAGATCTGGAGGAATGGTTAAATCTGAATATTTTTGTGCTAGGTTTGATGAAAGGTGGACAGTCATGTAGGCCAAAAAAGCATGAGCTAAATGTAATAAACTCGGGGAAACATAGCAAAGCCTGTTTGTTCAGATTCTTCTCTGCATCCCTTTGTTTTTTGAGGTAAGGATGCTCCTTTTTTCTGGGTATAGGGAAGGCACCTCCCATATGAGGGCTTTATGAGGGGAAAAGAGGGAAGGGGGAGCAACCTTCCTTCTACTTTTTTCTCAAACTCCTTCAGCTCAGAAAATTCAGTATGCCAAGATGCCATATTTTGGGGGTAGTGTGTTCCAAACCCCATCATCCTTAATTTTTTTCCTTATAAGTCAGCACTTATTAAAGCCTAGCAGGTAAAAGTAAAGAACTTTACTTTTGTGAAGCTATTGTTATATTTCTTTTCTTCTACCTCAATTCTTAGACCCTATTTCCCTTCCCCAGGGATCGACAGCTTCATTTTGAAAAAAATATAACATAATAAATGAGTAGATTTGCACTCAGGTTGGAGTCTTATTACAAAGTGGCCAAACACATGGTAGATTTCCCTTTGCCTTTATGGTCAGGGGCTCTAGCATCTAAACATCTGTTGGAACAAAGAGATGGACCTTGATTATACCAGAAAGCTCTAGTGTTGTTAAATCTGTCGTCTTCCACTTCTAGGGTTGAAAAAAAAAATTTTTTTTAAGACTTTATTTATTTATTTAATTGACAGAGAGAGAGAGAGAGACAGCGTGAGGGGGAACACAAGTAGTGGGTGTGGGAGAGGGAGAAGCAGGCTTCCAGCCGAGCAGGGAGCCTGATGCGGGGCTCGATCCCAGGACCCTGGGATCATGACCTGAGCTGAAGGCAGTCGCTTAACCAACTGAGCTACCCAGGTGCCCCTAGGGTTGAAAAATTTTTAATTATATGTGTTTGGATGATTTGCTTGGATTTTCTCCATTGAAAACATCACCAGTGGAAAGTTGCTATTCAACAGGTTATAGTTTCAATTAAACAAGAAGAATAAGTTCTAGAGATCGTCTGTACAAAATTGTGCCTATCCTTAGCAATACTGTTTTGTTAAGAGAGATCTCATGTGAAGTGTTACATGTGTTACTACAGCTTTAAAAAAAAGGAATATAATATAATAAAAAAAGGAATGTAATTTGTTGGGATTGACAGAGTTCAGAGCATCCCTATCTCTGAAGACAAAGGTACACCAATAGGAAGCTGAACCAACAGGCCCTGCTAAGTTTTCCCCAGTTTACCACACTTACCTCATACTCTTTTGTCCTCTCCTGGTTTTCCATGACTATCCGCTTTTCATCAAAACTAGTATAAAAAAATACTCGGGTTGAACTGTTTCTTCAGGTCTTCATTTCCTTATGAAGGCTCCAGTGTCATGTGAAAGTTAAATTAAATAAATGTGTTTGCTTTTGTTAATCTGTCTTTGGTCAGCTCAATTTGCAGGGGCCCGAGCCAGAGAAGCTAGGAGGGAAGTAGGAAAAAGATGATATTAAGAAGAGAATAGTGGCAGTTTTTGTGATTCTAAAGATTAGTTCTTTGGCTGTGATCAGAGTCTGAGAGTGGGAACATCACTCATGGTGTTAACAAATACATCCTTAGCAATTACAAAATGAAAACCATTTAAAAACGCACCACCACCATCAGTAGCATCATCAACAACAGAAGCAACAGCAACAAAATTTTGTTTCTAAAATTTCCTATTTCAGGGGCGCCTGGGTAGCTCAGTTGGTTGAGTGTCTGCCTTTGGCTTGGGTTGTGATCCTGGGGTCCTGGGATAGAGCCTCAGGTCGGGCTCCCTGCTCAAGGGGGAGTCTGCTCCTCCCTCTCCCTCTACTCCTCCTCCCCCTCCCCCCCTCATGCTCATTCTCTCAAATAAACAAATAAAATTTAAAAAATAATAAAAAGTAAAATAAATAAAATTTCCTATCTCTTCCTTACTCTGCTCCTACCTCAGATATTTACCTTGGCTTCTTGGCATTTAGCTTCTTAGAGGAAATAAAGGTTTCCTTTATTTACTCATATTTGTTTTCCATCTTAGATCTAAGTAGACAGAGAAATGACACAGAAGACAATGCAGACAAGATCTGCACTTTAAAATCTGAATTATACTCATTCACTTGTTAATCAATAATAAAATTGCAATGCACTCTTAACCTGCAACATACACCAAATGAAGTCTTTCTCTTATTTCTCATTGGCTGTTGTTAGTGAGCTAATCTCTATGTTTTGGAAGGAACAAAATGTGTAATTAGTATTTCATTATACAGCTTCATTTTGAAAAAATATAACACAATAAATGAATAGATTTGCACTCAGGTTGGAGTCTTATTACAAAGTGGCCAAACACATGGTAGATTCCCCTTTGCCTTTATGGTCAGGGGCTCCAGCATCTAAACATCAGTTGTAACAAAGAGATGGACCTTGATTTTACCAGAAAGCTCTAGTGCTGTTTAAATCTGTCATCTTCCACCTCTAGGGTTGAAAAAAAAAAATGCAAGAGTCAAGGAATGGGTTACTTTCTAGTGTAGCATAGGGGAGGAAAAGTTTTCCTGGACCCTCTTATGGTCCCTGGCTAAGTCTGAAAATTAAATTAAAATTTAAAAAAACCTGAGTATTTTTATGTTAGATTTGATGAAGAGTGGACAGTGATCGGAACATGATCGGTTAGAGTATCAGATAAGTGGAATACACCGGGGAAAACTTAGTAAGGCCTGCTTGCTTGGCTTCTTCTCAGTGTCCCTTTGTCTTTGGAGACAAGGATGCTCCTTTCTTCTGGGGATAGGGAAGGCACCTCTCACATGAGGGTTTTATGACCTGCTTCAGGGATAAAGGGAGATGGAGGTCAGAGTGACCTTCCTGCTTCTGCTGTTTTCTCAAACTCCTTCAGCCTAAAATATTCTATATGCCAAGATACCATATTTTGGGGTATTGTGTGTTGAACCCCACCATTAGACATTTCAGACACTTTGGGCATTCTCACAAATTATAGTCATTTTTACTTTAGGAGTAGGGAAAGGGAGATGGGGGAGAAAGTTCCTTTTGCCGCTCAGATTACCCCTCCCAGATAATGGCCGACATTGCTTCTCTTCAAGCCTGGCTCAGACCATGAGCCACACATGTCAAATGTGACATGAAATATGTGACTGGCAGAGTGCCCAGTTCTCAGAAAGCATTTTATGGAGGGATTCAACTGGTCGGTTAAATCTCTCGATTTTTCTAAGACAGTGTGTGACCGTTCCCTTTCCGGTTCTAAATGTTTGCTTTGTCAGGATCTTTCTTTTCACTCCTCTTTTCCATGTGGGGCTTTCACGTCATTCCTTTTCCTTAGTCTGGTTTTTGGGCCATTTATCTGGCTTTCAAATCAGCCCATCAGGGCACTGACTTCAGGGAGTGAGTGAAAAGAAAGGAATCCAGAGGAAGGCCCACCTGCACCTCTGCCTGTCACTGACATCGTCAAAAGGGATTTATTAAGCATTGACTTGTGCCTAATCTCCCCTGGAGTCTAAATTTATTGTTGAGAAATCTCAGACCTTAATGGGTATCCAAGCATTTCAGATTCAATTGCATATGAGCCTTAATGGCAATTCAAATGTTTGAAGATAGTGTTCCACAAATTCTTCTCATGCTTTTATTCAGTTACTACTTGTTATTATCGGTTTATAAATTGATTGCACTAGACTTACACTTGCTGAGCAAATTTTTATAAAGATCTCAATCCAGGAAGTCAATGTCAGTGGCATCTTTAAGCTAATTCTTCTGCTTCGGACAGCACACCCAGCCTATGCTTCCCATTTTCCCCTATCAGTGCCCGGACCCTTGCTTGCACAGCCAGGACATCAGATCATGAAAAGCCCAAGAACAGGGATCAAAATGTGGATGACAGGAAGCTCAGCAGGAGGATATTAACACTAATTAGAATACTTTTTTCTGACCACAGATAATGAAGGCTTTCTTTGTTCAGCATCATGAGTAAATCCCCTCACTACAGATTTCCATACTCTGAACCAATCTGAGCATCTGGATGGAACTGCTGTTATGGCTGAATTAGCCATTCCAATTAGAGAAAGTAGGGAGTTGCCTCCGTGTTTCGATTCCCCAGTCATCTGTGATAACTGGATTTAAGGGGGGTTTATGAAGCCGTTCTTGGAAGGAAGACGCATTAACTATGACATGACCTATTAAGCATGTGCAGAAGTTATGAGCTCAGAAAGGGTAGGGACACACATAAGTATTTTGAATTGACACTTAATTTTTTTCCCCCTCACTGTGCTGGCTCTGTGCTGAATTAATTCCACTTTTATTTTGGTTTTAAATAAAAATTTATGGATGGCAGCTGAGGTCCTTCTTAGGATCTTTATGATTTGGGATTAAGATCCTTAAGTATCTGGGCAACTCATTAGCATGTGCACTCTAGCCACTTGTGTAGAGTCAGTGGAGGAAAGGAAATGAGGGAGAAGGATGGGGGAAGAACAAAGAAACAAATAGGTGGCCATTAGATAATAATAATACTAGTTATTATAATAATAATAATTATTAAAATTATTATTATTATTATTTCGCTGAAGCAATTAAAAGCCTTCCTTTAAGGGCTAAAGATCGCATGCTACCCCCAACTGTAGCAGAATAAGCATCTTGGTCAAAATTTAAATTCATTTTGAAAGTAAGGATTTAAACACCTAATTTAAATTCTAAACCTTGAATTTTAAAAAATATTAGGAAAACAAACATTCAAACAACATTCTACTACACAGAAATCTAAAGGCACTTTTTGAGATGAGAAGCAGTGAGCTTATATCCTTTCCAGATACACAGCATTGCTCTTTCAACATACGCATCTTTGACCAGCCCATTCAGAGGCTTTTTTGCCAGTGGGGGATTTGGGCAGGGCTGAGTGGATATGAAGACTAATGTGTAACCTTGACCCTGCATCCCAAATACTTCCAAGCTAGAGAGTCTCCTTTCCACCCCACTAATAATAAAAGCAGTGGTGAATCTCAGAATGTCCCTTCCTTGGCAGACTCTCTGATGTGGCTTTTACCTGCTGGAGCAACCCCATGGGGAATTAGTCACGTGGAGTCATATGTCATGGAGCACGAGGAGTTTTTATAATGTAGCTCCTTTTACAGGGTTTGAGCTGGCCTACCCTTGACCTTTGGGGTTCTGGGTAAAAGTGCCTCCTGTCTACTTTCTGTGAACTATACCGCCCGGTCAGCATAAACTGGCATTACACAGTGTTAGAATAGCTTCTTAAAGTGTTCATAACCATTTTCCTGAAAGGGAGATTCCTTGATGCTTTCCTGACACCTTTTCAGTGTTTAATAAGTTTTCTTTTATCTCTGAGCTGCACCTACCCTTCAGTGGCCCTTCCACAGTGCTGAAAACAAATACAGAGAGATTGAAAAGCTGGTTAAGAACATCTCTGGTCCACAAAAAACATTTATGTATAAGTCATCATAGGGATGATTAACATATCTCAGTAAGATTCATAGAGGGCTATTTGAATTAGAGAAGAACTTGATAGGGGGTGCCTGGGTGGCTCAGTCAGTTAAGCAACCGACTCTTAATTTAGGTTTAGGTCATGATCTCAGGGTAGTGGGATCCAGCCCCTTGCTGGGGCTCCGCACTCCCCTCTCTAGCACTCAGGCGCCGGGGTGGGGGGGGGGGTTGTAGGGATGTGTGTGTCTGCTTCTTTCCTCTGCCCCTCCCCACCTCGCATGCACATGCGTGCCCCCCACTCAAATACATAAATAAATAATTCCTTAAAAAGAAAAGAACTTGGGGTGCCTGGGTGGCTCAGTTGTTGGGCGTCTGCCTTCAGCTCGGGTCGTGGTCCCAGAGTCCTGGGATCGAGCCCCGCATCGGGCTCCCTGCTAAGCGGGAAGCCTGCTTCTCCCTCTCCCACCCCCCCTGCTTGTGTTCCCTCTCTGGCTCTCTTTCTCTCTGTCAAATAAATAAAACCTTAAAAAAAAAAAAGAAAAAATAACTTGATATCTCCAAATATTAAATATATTTATTTACTCAATATAGTTTACACGAGATTCAGTACACTTTATAACATATGAGTGGAGGGATTATAGTGAGGTAGGTAAAAGTAAGCTGATGTGGGTGAACTTGTTTCTGTTAACTGAATCAGTCAAGATGGGGCTTTACTTTATGTCTATGCCTATACTTCACTGTTTCTTGGAAGACTGGAACATAGCTGGACATCAGGAAGGGAGAAATTGATGCAGACTCCAGTTTCACTATCTATAGAGCCCCCAAGGGCAAGACTTCATCTTGTTCATAATCACAGAGACTGACACTTACCAGGTGCTTAATAGATGCTTGATGGGGAACTATAGAAGGAACTGAAGCAAAGGGATGTTAGTGAAAAGTGCAGTTAGTGGGGCATGGTGTTTCAGTGGTGCTCATTAATGAGGATGTGATTAAATATTAACTTGCATTCTGTTTTAAATACAGAGAAAATATTTTCATGTTTCTTTGACTTTAGGTTTTTCATGTGTGAGGTGGAGATTTGGATCAGATAATACCAAAGGTCCTACCACATCTAGCATGCTAGGAATCTATTTCCAATTACTGCACCCAGAGTCAATAAATATTGAGTACTCATTAGCTTGGGTACCTTGTTAACCCTATTAGTTTCTTGGGGATATGGAATAAATGTACTATGCTCTCCACCCTTAGGAGTTAGAGAGAGAAAAATATCACATAAAATCTAATGAGAAAACAGTTTATTCCTCAACTGTGGGCTCTAAAGATGCCTTCATGAGTGAGGAGCCTTGGTGAATGAGGATAACTTGAGTTAGATAATGGGGAGAAATACCAATCCAGGTTGAAAGAAGAGTATGATCAAAGATGGGAACCAGTTGAGATGTTTGGGGACTCTGAGAATATGGACATGATTTTAGATGGAAAGTAGAGAGAAATACATTTGGATAGATAGACTGAAAACAGATTTTAAAGACTCCGAAGCAAGTAGAAGGTAGGAAAGGTAATAGAGATACATCATCATTGTCCATATCCTCATCTTACCAAGCTTCTGATTAATATGTTATGCAATGGGCCATCCTTCTGGAAATGTTGTCTTCTCTTAGCTTCCATAGACCACATGTGTTTTGTCTTTCCTTTTACCTCACTGGTCTCCTCAGTCTCCTTTGCAAGCTCATCCTCCTCTAACTAACCTCTAAGTGTTGAAGGCCCTCGGGGTCCAGTCCTTGGCTCTCTTCTCTATCTACTGTACTTGATTTAATCTAGCCTCATAACTTTAAATGCCATCTTCATGGAGGTAACTAACTCCCCAATACATATCTCTGACCTCATCTACCCCTTGAGCTCCTCAGCCCCATATTTCCATCTCCACACTTGACATCTTCATTTAGATACCCCACAGGAACCCCCCATTACATAGTCATCATTTACACTTACATATTGATCGTTCCCCACTGTGGCTGAGGCTGCTGGTGTCCACCAACATCCTTTCTACTCTTTTTCCTTTAGTAAAATAGCTTTCCAATTTTAGCTTAAAATATAGCTGCCCAGCCAAAAGCTATATTTCATGGCCTCCATTTCAGTTAGGTGTGGTCATGATGTGGCTAGGCTCTCACCAATGAGACATCAACAGAAGTGGTGTGTGCCACTTTCAGATGGTGACTCCAAAATTGTGCTTTCCTTTGTGAGCTGGGATACAATTGGGATGGCTGAAGCCAGAACAGCTAACTTAGATCCAGAAATAGAAACATTGCATTTAGGATGGCCAAGCTATCCTACCAACTGTGGACTCTCTACCTATGGCTTATTATGTGAGAGAGAAATTGTTCTGTATTTTTGAGCCACTATGCTCAGGAGCCATTTTGTATAGCAACTTAGACTGTACCCCTAACCAATCTACCCAATCTTCCCCATCTCAGTAAATGGTTTCTTCATCCCCCTATTTCCTGAGCCAGAAACATGTTGATTCCTCATTTTCTTCAAATCCAATTTATTAATAGTCCTGTTGGTTGTACCTAAAAAAATATACCTCAAATCCATCCACAATCCAAATTCATTCATAGCTACTACCTAATCTCCAAACTGATCACCTTGTTTTGTATTTGACCCCATACAACCCTTCTAACTGCAGGCAGAGATAGCTTTAAAAACTTAATGCATCAGGGTGCCTGGGTGGCTCAGTCAGTTAAGCGTCTGCCTTCGGCTCAGGTCATGATCTCAGAGGTCCTGGGATTGAGTCCCACATTGGGCTTTCTGCTCAGCAGGGAGTCCACTTCTCCCTCTCACTCTCCCTTTGTGCTCTCTCTCTCTCAAATAAATAAATAAATAAATAAATAAATAAATAAATAAATAAATAAAATCTTAAAAAAAAAAAGAAAAACTTAATGCATCATGTCATGTTCCTGTTTGAAACCTCTCAGTACCTTCTCATTTTATTAAGATAAAGCCCTAAGTGCTGAACTTGACCCTCTATGACCAGGTTTCTGCTTTTTTCCCCAGCCTCATCTTGTGTCACTTTCTTCTTGCTCACCAGTCTTCAGCCACAGGGGCCTTCTTTCCATTTCAGTTTCTCAAACTGTCCAAACTCTTCCCAGCCTCACACCTCTGCTCACGTGTCATCTGTCTAGGGAAGTTCTGTCCTTCAATTCTTTGTCAGATTGGCTCCTACTCATCTTGCAGGTCTTGGCCTAACCCTAATGCTTAGCACTCCAATTGTATTTCATAACAACTTATTGTTTTCAATTATAGTACATCACAATTTATAATTATACATTAGACGGAGGCTCTGTTTGTTGGATGTCTGTTCTTCCGCATAGTCTGGAAGCTCTCTGGAGGCAGAGACCACGCTGGTGCTGTTCACCTCCACACACCTAGCATAGTCACGGTGCTTTTCACACAGTAGTTGTTCAATAAATTGAATGCTTCCTGAAATGAAATGAGTAGGAGAAAAATATGATAGAGCAGAGATTAAGGAAAATTTATCTATGAGAAATATGTGAAGTGGATTTTAGTTGGAGAGAGACTAGTTTAGTATTTAGTTTAGTATTAGTTTCCCAGGGCTGCTGTAACAAATAACTACAAACCAAGGGCCTTAAAACAACAGAAGTTCATTCTCTCATAGTCGTGGAGATCAGAAGTCTGAAAGCAAGGTATCAGCAGGGCCAAGTCTCTAGGGGAGGATCCTTCCTTGTCTCTTCTAGCTTCTGGTGGTTGCCCACAATCCTTGGAGTTCCTTGGCTTGTGGCAGCATCACTTGAATCCTGCCTCTGTTGCCCCATGGCACTCTCCCTGGGTGTGTCTACTCTCTTTATGTCCCTTCTCTTCTTATAAGGACAGCAATAATATTAGATTTATGGCCTACTTTATTCCAATATGGCCCCACCTTAACTAATTACATCTACAAAGACCCTGTTTTCAAGTAAGGTCACATTCTGAGGCTCCGGTTAGGCATGAGTTTTTGGGAGGTCACTATTCAACCCAGTGTACTGGAGGTATAAGGAAACCAATTTGCTATATTCTAGGCAGGAGGCGAAAAAGGCCTGAACTATGTATAAGCATAAGAACAAGTGACAATTGGTCATAATTAAGAAATGATAGACCATAGAATTTTAGGAAGTGACCTGAAAGGCCTAAAGTCTTGTGATTCTCAAGTTAGGCTTCTTATATTCTTCAAATAAGGTGGCTCAGGGGTGGTTAGAAAGTGGGGAGGGGGGGGCATAAGGAAGGTTTTCCAGGCCCACCACCCCTTTATAATCAGAACAATTACAAATGTATATTTTAGATGCTTGGTATCCACAGAAGATTTTGTTTGAAGATTGGTTTTGTTATAAATCTCGTCTAAATCTCTCATTTCACTGATCACGAAATTGCAGCCAATTAAAGAACAAGACAATGATACAGAAGTAAATTGCATAGAGTGAACTGTTGGATTTAAGAATGTGGGATGAAGCCAACCAGAGCAGTACAGGAAATTAGCATGAAAAAGAAGCTTTAAACCTAATGGTCGCATTTGTGAAATACAATGAGAAAACAAAGTTCAATTGTCTTTGTTCCTATAAACTATAGTTCTTCTGGACAGGGACCTGAGGGTGGCCCTGTCCCTGGAGCAGGGACACAGGACAAAGTAGAAGGAGCCAGGAGATCTGAGTATAATTCTGTCCTGCCCAGGTCACTGAGCAACAGACTGGACACAGGGATGAAGGAGAAGGAAGTACCACAGGTGGCAACTGGGTTTCATAAGTAAATAATGAGGAGACAGGGTGGTATGGCAGATGGAGAAAGGTGGTTTGGACAGAGATTAAGTTCATAGAGGACCTTTTGTTTTGTTTGTTTTGGACATACTGGCTTTGAAGTGACAGTGGAAAATGAAAACTTTGGCAAGTAAACCCGTGTCTATTTTGTAGCCCCCATGACCTTTTCATTCCAGTGATGGACAGGGTAGTGTCTCCTAGTTCATGGTGTCCTTCCCACAGTGCCCATTTTGGAATGCACTTTGTAGAAGTTAAAGAATCACGTGATCTGTGACTGGGGCCATCATCTCTCACCTGGACCACATATGTATTCTCTGGCTAAGTGATCTTCCCAAATTGACTCAGGCTCATTTTAATTTCTTCTCCACACTGCAGTTATCATTGCAAAACACAAACCTGATTGTATTATCTACCCCTGCTTTGAAATACTTTTCATTGCTCAAAGATCAAAGTCCCCGAAGTTCCTTATGATATGTGCTCTTTCAGATAGGTCTGACCCCTGCCTTGACTTCCTAGCCTCATCTGGCACCACTTCTCCCCCTGGCCTTGGAGATCTAGCCACACTTAGTTTTGCTAACTTCTTCCTGACCCAGGGCCTTTGCATGTGTCCTTCATGCTATCATTTCCTGTACCTTTTACCCTCTCCAAATACACAGTCATCCTTAAGATGCCAGCCAGCACAGTCAACATGTCTTAGGGACTTTTTCCCTGACCTAGGTCTAAGTCAGTTTAAGTCACCTTCTTTTGTTTCTTTCAGAGCACTAAGCTCAGTTCATAAATATGCATTTTTTTTGCCTTGGATATTTGTTTAATGTTTAGCTCTTCTATTCTAGGTCCATATGAGTAGGGGCTATGTATGTCTTGCTGTGCTCAGCACCTAGCACAGCATCTGGTATGTAGTAATGGAATGAATGAATGAATGAATAAAAGCCATAATTCAAATATTTGACTCCTTCAGATTCCAAATCCTAATGTTGAATTCAAAGCACAACCTTTTTTTGGGGGTGGGCAATTGCTGCTTTTGCATATAGGTTATATCACACTTCAACAAAAATTTAAAATTTAAACCTTCCCACTATATAAGTATTTGGCAAGTTATATTGGGTATTAAAAATGCATTTCCTTGAAGACCGTGGTTTGGGCTATTAAAGCACTTGCTGAGAGACCTTCTTCTTCTTCTTCTTCTTCTTTTTTTGCTGAGAGACATTCTTATGTTTTAAGAGTAAAAAACAGCAGATGTTGGTGAGTATATGGAGAAAGAGGAACCCACTTACACTGTTGGTGGGAATGCAAACTGGTGCAGCCACTCTGGAAAACAGTATGGAAGTTCCTCAAAAAGTTAAAAACAGAACTACCCTATGACCCAGCAATTGCAGTACTAGGTATTTATCCAAAGGATACAAACATAGTGATTCGAAGGGGCACATGCATCCCAATGTTTATAGCAGCATTATCAACAATAGCCAAATTATGGAAAGAGCCCAAATGTACATTGACTGATGAATGGATAAAGAATATGTGATATGAATATGAATATATGTAATATTCCATGTAAAATGGAATATTACTCAGCCATCAGAAAGACTGAAATCTTGCCATTTGCAACAACGTGGATGGAGCTAGAGTGTATTATGCTAAGTGAAATGAGTCAGTCAGAGAATGACAAATACCATACGATTTCATTCATATATGGAATTTAAGAAACAAAACAGATGAACATAATGGGAAGGAAAGGAAAAGTAAAATAAGATAAAAACAGAGAGGGAGGCAAACCATAAGAGACTCTTAACAATCAGGTACAAACTGAGGGTTGCTGGAGGGGAGGTGGGTGGGGGATGGGGTAACTGGGTGAAGGGCATTAAGGATGGCATTTGTTGTAATGGGCACTGGGTGTTATGTGCAAGTGATGAATCACTAAATTCTACCTCTGAAATTAATATTATGCTATATGTTAACTAACTGGAATTTATATCAAATCTTGAAAGAAAAAAAAAAGTAAAGAAATTGCTTGACTTTATTTTTTATCTTTCTTAAATGTATTGAACAATTTCCTGATTTCATAAAAAGAAGATATTTAATATAAGTAAATGGTTAAATGGTTCTTAATAATGAGCATCATCAATATAAACATCATTGGCTCTTCTCTGATATAACTATAGTACTCAGCACTTTTTTTATGGCAGAAGCAAAGCACTCATTTATATCTTTCTTTTTTTAAATTTAAATTCAATTGACTTTAAAAAGCCTCTCTACAAAATCAGGTTACTATTTTACCTTTTGAGGGCTGCAGTAGCCATGGAGGTGCTGCTCAGAACTTCCTTCAGGAAAGAACTTGTCTTGAGCCCAGTTAGCTGACAGTTTACAGCTCTGAGTGCCTTCAGGTCACACCCAAGCTCTCTAGCAGAGGCTACCATGCTGGCTCTTCCCAAGCAGCCCCCAGCAAATGATACAGCATGGTCAGAATGCCAGGACCTGGTCGTTTCTGCCCAATGTGGGGCTTCTGTACTAGGTGCACTTTCCCCTGGAGCTACCAGCTGGGTTGGCCAAGACTTTGCTGGGTCTGCGCTGTGGTCCGAGGCTCTCTCTTTCCAATCCTGCTTCCTCCCTAAGATTGCAGTCTGAAGGCTTTTTGTACCCAACTCCCTTCCTTTCCCTTTGATCTTTCCTGGGATATCCCCTCCAATAGACCTGTTGCCTTCCTAACCCTCTCTCAGCATCTGCTTCTCGGAACATCCAACCAACATAGAGGGCTTCCAATAATATAATGATATAAGATTAAAATGTTAGGGTTTTATTTCTTTAGATTTTTCAATTTTCCTTTCCTAGCTCATTCTCTCTGAAGATTTTTAGCTGTTCACTGTATAAGGCCTATTTCTGAAATGAAGAATGATTCCAGAAGAAGAATAATTTCTTGTTATGAGTCTGTAAGCTCCATGAGACCTGAGATTTTGTTTGTTACTGTCACAACCCAACACTTGACACATAGCATATGCTTGATGAATATTTGTTGAATGATTGAATACATATCATTTTTTCCTGTTTATATTAAATAGAAGAGACAAGAACAAGACATACTATAATAGCATTTTCTATAGAGGCTATATTAGTTTGGTAGGGCTGCCATAACAAAGAGCCACAGACTGGGTGGCTAAAACAACAGAAATCTATTTTCTTACAGTTCTGGAGGCTAGAAATCAAGGTGTCAGCAGGATTAGTTTCTTCTGCGGTCTCTCATGTTAGCTTGTAAATGACCCTCTGTGAATGTCTGTGTCTTAATTTCTTCATAAAGACACCAGTCATGCCTTAAGGCCCACAGAGACCTGATTTCACCTCTTTAAAGAACCCATCTCCAAATACAGTCACATTCTGAGGTACTGGGACTTAGGGCTTCAACATATGAATTTTGGGTAGTACAACTTAGAGCCCATAACAGAGGCCCATAAAAACGTGCCAGTAAGCAATTCTTTGGTTTAAGGTATTTTACTTCGTGTTGGATGCAAATGGAAATAGGAATAAAATACAATAAAATAATATGAAAAATAAAAATTATATGAAACAAGGCAAATGTCTGATTTATAGCCAAAGAATTATATAAGTGTATCTAAAAAGCAGACAGTGAGGTATAAAGGCTAAAATTCTTTGGTAATTCCTGGGTGGACTTGTAATGCTTGACCAAGTACATCACACATCATAAAAAAGAAACAAGTTACAACTCATAAATGACCATATGCTTGAAACTACCAGTGGAAATTTCTTTACCATGTGAATTTAAAATCTAAATCTCACCAGATAGTATCTTTCTCATTAAAATATATTTTTTGAAGAGAATTTTTGTTTTTAAAGCTTTTATTTATTTATTTGAATGAGATAGAGAGAGAGAGAGAAATAGTGAGAGAGCACACGAGGCAGAGTAGGGGCAGAGGCAGAGGGAGAAGCAGACTCCCCCCTGAGCAGGGAGCCTGACTTGGGGCTTGATCCCAGGACCCTGGGATCATGACCTGAGCTGAAGGCAGATGCTTAACCAACTGAGCCACCCAGTCATCCCTGAAGAGAATTTATATACATTATATACATGTAGGACAATTTGTTTCCCAGAAAAATACAAATTATGAAAAATTATTACTTATTAAAACATTAATTTCATTTTAACCATAGGAAAAAATGTTAATTTTTCCTTGCTGGTCCCTGCTGTCTACCAGATTCCTGAACCTATCTCAAGTTATAAAAGTAACGGGCTGTGGTATGCCCTCCACAAAGGTGAACATTGATTTTTCTCTGCTGGCATTTCCCACCTCTGAAACTTACATTTTGTTACATGCTGTAAACCACCATTGTTGTGTGCCGCTATATTTTGGGCACTTATTAGGATGAAGGAAGTTCTTCCCTAACATGACATTTCCTTTCTAATACAATACAAAAATGGAGTATTTAGGGTTGACCACTTACACATTGTTCCCATTTCAGGCCCCACGGTATTGCCGTCATGTATGAATGCCTAACACTTTTAGAGATTTCCTTTAGGGTTTTCTAGTATGTTTACTTTCCTGTGGATTTTGAAAGACTTGACCTCTCTGAGAGAAGTCTTTTGAGAGACCCCAGATGCATATCACCTCTGTGAGAGCCTTAACAGGCCAGCCTTGTAAAGATGGTGCCATAACTATGTATTGATTCGAAATTGCTTTGCTCACCATAAGCACAGTCTGACCCTGTGGCTACCATTCTCCTCTACTTGTGAAATTCTCTAGACCCTTCCTTGACACCATGACTGTCAGTTCAGAAACATTGGATTATATCAAAGGCTCTATCGGGAATATAATGTTAAGACTTCTGCTATTAGTAAATTCTACTACTAGATTCTAAATACCTTGAGGGTAATGTACATGTCTGATTTAAAAAAAAAATCAAACTGTTAAAAGATAAACTGAGGCACATTAAAAAGTGTAAGATTTTCTTTGAGCAAAAATGGATTGGAATAGGGTAACATCATAACAGAAGTGGTTTGGAGCTCTCCTTGATAGGAGCCCAGAGACACAGACTTACACAAAAAATGATCCAGAAAAAAAGAAAGGAAGTTACTTGATTGGCTATACCTTAAAGCCTATTGTCTATTTTCAATTCCTTGTCCTTAGCATTTTGATTTTGTAACCTTGAGGCATTTACTGTAGGCTTAGATTTTGATTTGCTTATATATTTAGCACCTACTTGGGCCCCGAGCTAATTTAAAAAAAAAAAAAAAAGGAAAAGACTGGGTTCCTATCTTGGAGTGTTTATAGCCTAGGAAGGAGTCGTACACTTCCTTCTTTCCTGCCCTATGCCTTTTAAAACAAGCTGATTATCTTTTCATTATTCATTATAGTAAATTTTGAAAATACAGAGAAACCAAGATTTAAAAATCAACCAAAAAGCCTATGGCTTAATTACTGCTAATAACATTTTACTTTATCTATTTTTCATATGCATTGACTTTTTTAAAAAACATTAAGTATTGGGGCACCTGGGTGGCTCAGTCGTTAAGCGTCTGTCTTCAGCTCGGGTCATGATTCCAGGGTCCTGGGATCGAGCCCCGCATTGGGCTCCCTGCTCAGCGGGAGGCCTGCTTCTCCCTCTCCCACTCCCCCTGCTTGTGTTCCTGCTCTTGCTGTCTCTCTCTCTGTCAAAAAAAAAACAAAAAACAGAAAACAAAAAACAAAACGTTAAGTATGTTTATTTTTTCACTTAAAAGAAATTTATTTAAATTCAATTAATTAATGTATAGTATATTATTAGTTTCAGAGGTAGAGTTCAGTGATTCATCAGTCTTATATAACACCTAGTGCTCATATGCATAGACTTTTAAAAACGTTTATAATCAGATAGCACGCACAATTTTGTAACCTGCTTCTTTCATCTCACACATCATAAATGTTTTCCAGTAGCCTGTGTGAACATTAGTTAGGAAGCTGGATTATATTCCAGGGAGTGGATTTACCATAGCTTCCTTAATCCTCATTTTGCTGCCAGGTATTTATTCGACTTCCTGCCTTTTTTTTTAATTCTAAATGCAAAACTCAACTTTGTGCACATTTTTTTTTTAAAGATTTTATTTATTTATTTGACAGAGAGAGAGATAGCGAGAGCAGGAACACAAGCAGGGGGAGTGGGAGAGGGAGAAGCAGGCTTCTTGCCCAGCAGGAAGCCTGATGTGGGACTCGATCCCAGGACCCTGGGATCATGACCTGAGCCGAAGGCAGACGCTTAACGACTGAGCCACCCAGGCGCCCCTTTGTGCACATTTTTAATATTTAGGATTGTTTCCTGAAATTAAACGTCCAGAGGCGGTCTCTCTATGTCAAACGGAATGAACATCACAACTCCCAGGGCATGTACCAGTGACTTTGGAAGGGTCTGGTCCATTTGCCCCTGCCCTGCAGCACTCAGTAATGCCTGGCTCACTGGGTCCTTACCCTTGGGACATTGCTACTTTGAAAATGTTTGCTAGTTTGATAAGTGAGAAGTAGTGTGTTGTTTTGATTTTTATTTATTTGGTTGCCAGTGAGGTTGAACATTTCCTCATATTTTTGTTTATCACTTTTATTTCCTCTTTTATGAATTGGCACTTTATGTCCTTTCTCATTTTATTTATTATTTCTCCCACATCTCTCTCTCTCTTTTTTCTTTTTTTTCCACTCCATACTGATGGTGTTTTGGCTCAGCCAGGGATTTTTTTTCCCAAGGCCACTTTAGCCAGTATAGCTTGTCTTCCTTCACTCTGGATGTGGTGACCGAACAGTCATTTTTATACTATCATGCAGATATAACAGAAAACACTCTTTAAAACAGAAAGTACTTTAAAGTTGCTTCAGCTTTTTGGAGTCTTCTCATCTGAGACAGCACTTGGGCTTCTCACCTTGGAAAGAATTTCTATAAAGTGAGGAAGTTCACTTGGGGACATTTTTAGTAAGAACCCTAAGAGTGGCAGCCACTTGGAGATTAATCCTGACATTCTCCTGAGGCACCTGAAGGCTAAAAGGGAAGAGCAGACTATCCTCCGTCCCCCAAAAGCTGGGGTGAGATCCAAAACTGCTTTCTGCACCATTGATTTTTCTTGGGCTTTTGCGGCTGGGAAACACTATTCATTGCAGTAGATTATGGCTTTTTCTTTTGTCCTATTTACTAACTGGGGAGCCGTTGCCAAAAGTTGTGACTGGTGAATATCATTTTGGAGGAGTAGAACTTGTGCTGCTCACCCCCGAGAAAGGTTAGTCAGCACCTCAACAACTTCTATTGGTGAGCTGTCATTGTTCTCGCTACAGGGAGTTATAAAAGGAGATGCCACCTTCACCCACACTCTGCGAGATGAGAGGGGTAGAGCACAAAAGTGGATAAGAAAGGCAACTCTGTTATCCCAGACCTTTCTCTCCTAAATAATAGACCTAGTAAGGCAGCAGGATCTTGCCAACTAGTAAGGCACAAACCAGCATACAGACCCATGTTGAGGTCCCACCTGTGAAAGCATTTTGTGAATGGTAAAGTGCTTTATAAGTGGTAGGTGTGATATTTTTGCAAGTAGTTGAAGGTCACTGGTTCACTGGGTTTATTCTTGGTTCCTTAAGGGTGAACTTTCCTATATTTAGAGTTTCACTTATTCATTCACGTTTACTGAATTTCTACTATATTTTAAGCATCGTTTAGGCCTAGGGTCAGCAAACTATAGTCTGCAAGTCAGATTTGACCTGCCACCTGTTTTTCATAGCCTGGGAGCAAAGAATGGCTTTTACATTTTTATAAAATTGTTTTAAAAAATCAAAAGAAGAATAATATTTTATGATACTTAAAAAGCATATGAAATTCAAATTTCAGTGTCCACAGTTAAAGTTTTATTGGAACATAGCTATGCTCATTCATTTATGTATTGTTGTCTCTGGATGCTTTCCTGCTACAATGTCAGAGTTGAGTAGTTAAGAGAAACTGTGTGGCCTGTTGAGGCTAAAATATTTACTCTCTGGCCCTTTACAGAAAAAGCTTTCCACTGCTGTTCTAGAGACTGGGGATAGATCTATAAACAAGATAGACATTGTCTTTGCATCTATGGGTATCATTACTTTAAAGATGGTCCCGGTGGGACTCACCCTTGATCCTGGCTTTAGAAACCTCAGGTTCTAACCAACTGAGCTAACCTTATATAATTTTAGCCAACACTGGCACAACCTTATGGAATCTGATTATTTCTTCATCAAATCAGATCAAATCTATGAATTAACAATGTTAGACTGCAAAGTTCTCTGCACTTAAGACATTAAATTATTAAGGAGCAAAATTTATTTTCAAAATGAAAAAAAGAATAACTGTAATGACACACAAAAGCTGCTTTTAACTTTTCAAAAGCCTTTTATTTGTGCTAGCTTACATACTGCAGACTTCATGAGCTAAGAATTTGAGATGGAAAAGCTCACTTTGGACTGATAGAGACTGAGCAGGCTTGCCAGAGGAAGTAGGATGTGGCCTAAAATGATGGTCTTGATTTCCTTCTTCATTCCCAGGGGCCTAACAAGTTGTCTCCTATGGACAGAAGGCCAAGAAACTGCCTTTAGGGCTCTTTCCCATATCCTATGGTTTGGCAGATTTCTGCTCTTAGCCTCATGATGTGAACAGACCAGGACTGGGAGCTTCTCACCGGCTTGTGAGGTGGGCAGGGATCTGCTCTTCCCTAAATGGGGAATCTGTGGAAATAAGACTGGGAGTTACGGGGTATTATATAATAGGAAAATTAGGTGGGCGGGTGGAAATTTTGATATCTTAAAAAGTAAGGCAGTTTGGAAAGTCTGGGAATCCTTTGGCTAACTTCCAGCTTATCTAGAACACCAAAAGATTACATCTTCCTCTATACTGTGAGCAACTTGCATACCTGCCTGACCCAGGGTGTTGTTCAATAAATGGTTCAATTAGAGAATGCCTGAAAGAATGAAGGAAGGAGGTCAAGTCACATGCCAACATTAATCAGAATGGTTAGAGTGTGATGTGCTCTTAGGAATAGAAATTCATGGGTGTTCATTCATTCGCTCATTCAACAAATGTTTATTGAGCACCTACTATGTACCAGGCACTTAATCCCATTTTATTTCAATGACTAATAGTGAAAACCTTTCTCTTTTTTTTAAAAAAAGATTTTATTTATTTATTTGACAGATAGAGAGCACAAGTAGGCAGAGCAGCAGGCAGAGGGAGAGGGAGAAGCAGGCTCTCCGCTGAGCAGGGAACCCGATGCGGGGCTTGATCCCAGGACCCCAGGATCATGACCTGAGCCGAAGGTAGACACTTAACCAACTGAGCCACCCAGGTGCCCTAATAGTGAAAATCTTTCTAAAATATCAGTGGGGGTGCCTGGGTGGCAGAGTTGCTTAAGCATCTGACTTTGGCTCAGGTCATGGTCTCAGGGTCCTGGGATTGAGCCCTGCATCAGGCTCCCTGCTCAGCACGGAGTCTGCTTCTCCCTCTCCCTCTGCCCCTTCCTCTCCTCCTGCTCATGCTCTCTCTCTCTCTCAAATAAATAAATAAAATCTTCAAAAAAAAAAATCAGTGTCTGCTTTGTTGCTTTACAAAGCATAATCACACAAGTGTCTGTTATTGAGTCCTAAAGAGGACTGAAGAGCATGGAGGATCTTTTTGACCTCATGGTTTTTTTTTTTTTTTTTTTAGGATGACTTTCTTTTTTTTTTTTTTTTCTTTTTATTCTTATGTTAATCCCCATACATTACATCATTAGTTCTAGATGAAGTGTTGACCTCATGGTTTTTACCCTGGCTCACAGGGTAGAAGATGATGAAGTTGCTGTAGTGCTTAAGAAGACACACACTGGTGTCAGCGTGCCTGTGTTCAAATCTAGGCTTTACCACTCATATGATGTTGGATAGATTTTGCCTCAGTTTCCCCATCTGTAAAACGGATAATAATACCTCCTACATAAGGTGGTCATGAAGATGAAATAATCTAAGTACCCTGGTACATAGGAAGCCCTCAAGGTAAATGGTAATTGTTTTTGTGATCACACAGAAGTCAACCTGGAAAAGATAGAAGCATTTGGACTGAAGATACTGAGAACTTGAGGACATGCCCCGGAACGTGGTGGTTCGGCTTCAGGGCCATTTATAGTATGCATAGGGGAAATAACACAAGTTATTGTAATTTAACTTCTCTGTGTTCTTGCCTGAAAATGGGGGGAGTGATACCAAACTGGTAGGGCTCTTCTGAGGAGCATATGGACGAGTGTGTCCGGAGTTCAGTTAGTTCTCAATAAATATTACTTTCCTTCTGATGGAGTCAAATACGAGGAAGTAATTCCCTTTAATTAAGAGTGTTGATGAGTTGGGTTCTAGTTAATTGAACTGTAATATGTAAATCAACTTAATCGTGGACTGGCTCTACCAGATAAACACCCAGCACCTGGTATGGTTTGGTTGAGCACCTTTATTTGTTTGATTTTGAAAAATCTTTCCCCCTTCTCTGGATTCTTAATATTGTGGATCCCTCAACTCAGCCTGCAAATACTTTGTGTTTTCAGTTGAAAGAAGGATTTTCAGAAGGTTTTAGATTTTAATTGTTGGTCTTAATAGGATTGCTTTAAATTGATCCAAGTCACTTGCAGACAATGGAACAATGGCCTGGTACCTCATCACTCCTTGTTTATTTTTTAAATAAAAGGAGCAAAGTGGGACATGTTCCAAATTGAGTCACAGGCTGGGGTGAGGATTAACTGAGTAAACATTGTGGTCTTTGGGGAGACAGATATTGGGTGGGAGCTAGAAAATCTGCAGCAGTCACCCTTTACCATTTATTTCCCTTTGTGCAATGTCTTCCTAGCATAGCATGAGAGAAGACAAACAGAAAAACATGTTCATTATGACAAAGTGACATTGAAGTAAAGGTGGAAGAAAATGTGTGTTGAGACAGGGGGCATGAGAACACATTGAAGTGAGACCAGGTAGAGGTGCTGAAGGGAGACTTTGGAACTCTTTCTGTTGATAATTTCATGGGATTATACTGTTTGGATATATCCTTATTTTCATAATCATTATCATCCTGTGGCCCTCATCTTGAAAAAGCATTCTCAATCTTGAGCACTATGGGCACTTTGGGCTGGATAATTGTAGAATGTTTAGCAGCATCCCTGCCCCCTACCCACTAGATGCCAGTAGCACTTTATCCACCCATCCCAGTATAATAACCCAAAATGTTTCCGGAGTTTACCAAATATTTCTTGGGGGGCAATCCCTGCCCCTCCCCCACCTGCCCTGCCCAGTTGAGAGCTACTGCTTTGAAAGGATTCATTTCAACGATGTTCTCTTAGGCTGTGCTCATGGAAAGGTCATTCCTCTGGCTAACTTTTGAATCTCCAGCCCTGACTGGCTAAGCCACATTGACAGCCAAGTAGAGTCCTCCTCAAAGTGGGCTGGGTACATCCCTACGATGCCAGGCTGCAGTGTCACATTTTTAAGTGTTGGGGGGATGCCCAGATTATTTTCTAAGGTAATGTGAATTTTGTCTCCAGTGGTCCTTGCCCCTCCTCAGTATTACATGGACATAATGACAACTCAGTTCTGTTTGTGGGGACTTCACTATCTGACAATAAGCTTGGAGAAAGTCAAGCTTGTTAGATTGTTAAAAATAAAACCTGTAGGTTATCTTCTTAAAAGGGTAACCCAGAATTATTATTTTAACATAGGCATAACCACAAAAGGAGGCTGAGAAGTCCACAGTAGGGGGAGGTGAATTGCCCAGTGGCATTTTAGGAAAATAAAGGCTTTGCAAGATAAAAACATCTTCTTTCCTGCCCAGTTACAGGCTTAATGTTATTAATAACTCCGATGTCATATTTATGCCATTGGTGGCAGCATGCATACAATTTAAATATTTTATCTTCCATCATACAACTCTGGATCTACATTACTGACTTTCAAGGGCCCCATTCATAAGGGATGAGGAGAGAGAACAATCAGCTACTTCATGCAAGGGCTGGCTAGCAGACTGGGTTTCCCAGCATTGTCGGATAAACCACAACACAGGGAATGCTTTGGAGCCACTTGGAACATGGCAGGGTGGGGACAGAGAATGATGGGGGGTGGAGCTTTTGGGGCAAGGAGAGAGCCAAACCCTTTTTTCTTTTTAAAAGGGTTATCCCACCTTTGTTCCAAGGGAGAATGAAATATCCATTAAGACTGGTGACACTGGGAATTTTGTTTCAGCTCAGTTCCTTTTGTTGTGACTCCAGGGTAAAGGATAGGAATCTGGGGTAGCTAGGTTTCAAGCCAAGAGGAGAAAGAAAACGAATTCCTTCCAAGGATTTCTTCTATTGTCTCAAGAATAAATATTTATAGAGAAAGTTCAAGTGAAGTCTTTTACAATGGTCATGGTTTTAAGACTAAGCCTTCCAAAGAGTACATGTAAAACTATGCTTAAATGAAGGGTGATCCAATTAGGCTTCCCAGGGAAAAACCAAGAAACCTCAAGATAATTTCCTATATAAAATCTAATTGTGTTCTCAAGTGGAATACGAATACCACTCTGAATTATTCCAGATCCAGAGACTGCAGCAGAAATGTACAGCCAAATTGGATTCTATTTTAAGTAATTAAGTTATTTCCCTTCACAGGATCTATAATTTGCCTTCAACAAATGTGATTTGCCTCAGAAAGATAATACATTGCAATTTTTCCTCCAAAATAGATTTTCTGTGCCAGAAACAATTATGAAAAGTAGACCAAATATTGCCTTGATTATATCCTGGTTATTAGCTTTGAGTGCACGTCTGGAGTGCCCTGTTTGTGTTCCAAAATGAGATAGGTATGGCTGCTGTTATCATTTAGAAGTTATCTTTAAATGGAGACCTGAGCTGAAATTTACTTAAGAGCCTGGGGCTTGCACAACACTAGTGTAAATAGCTACGGGTGTTACTACATAAGACTCCAAAATCTTGTGCAAAATGTGGCCAATGAGGAGCTTGGTTCAGTGGACCTTTCTTCTGAGCTCTGAAAGCACCAATTTAACTTTTATCTGCTTGGTTAAACCCTTGAGGTGCTAGGTGTTATAATAGATCAAGTGTTGAGATTTGCATAGAAGATATTGCAAGAGGGGTATTTTTGGCTTGGTTAGTTTTATGAAGAAAACATTCACTTTTGGCTTTATCTTCAATAACAGATCAGTTGACTTATGACCAGGTGTTCTGGGGAACAACAGTGGTATGGTGAATAGCATGGGCTGAAACGATGGGTGGAATCAACTCCTGGTTTGTCCCCTTGAAAGTGCAAGTTACAGAAAGTCTATGAATCTCAGTTCCTTTGTTTTTGGAAAGGGAATGATGGTATCTAGACTGAGAGAATCAGAGGAGAAAAGCATACTAGGTTTGGCACAGCACAGACCTGGATTATACAAGGGGTCAGTCGTAGTAAAATCTAAAACATGGTGTTGCAGACCTTTTCTCATTTCCACACACTTATCCTTCAGAAAGATTGTTTTTCATAGGAATAGGAACTGGCTGGATGTTCCTAAATGTCTAGGAGTTGAAAGTGGTTGAGACTTAAGATTCTGAAGACAGATTCCCTGTTTTGGGATACTGGCTGTGCTGCTTACCATGCCTTTAACCAGGTCACTTGGGATTTCTGTGCCTCAGTTTCCTGCTCTACAAACTGTAGTTCTACTATTAATAATTGAGCCAGAGTTCCTGTCATAGAATTATGATAAGGGCTAAGCAAAATATTACAACAACCAGGACAGGACCTGACATGCCATAAATATATTATTTTTGACTCCTGTTAGCCAAAGGAATGTCAATAGAACTCAGAACATAACGCTGAGTAAGTTTATCATGAACTTTTATTAACAACTTAATACAAGACTGTACATTGTAGGTGCTGAAATCAATCCACTTCTGAAAACTGAAAAACCAGCATTTCTATACCACACCAGGCTTTGGTTATAAGTGCCACCTTCTACAGCAAAATCACATAGTGTAACCAAACAATTTAAGAACAGGAAAAAGAAAAGTTCCACTGGAATGGAGAGATTATTTATGTACAAACAGCTGAGGATCATTTCTAGCTTAAGTGACTCACTACACACTCTGGAATGTTCAGTTCCCTTTTCTACAGTCCTACAACCAGACATACAGCAACCAAGAACTTGGCCACAGGTCCTGTCTACAGATACTCATCCACATGAAAAACAAAAAAAACCACATTTATATAAATAAGTCAATTAAACCTCACAAAAACTAAAGGAACACAAGAAAAAAATCCAATAAAAAACTGTACAGTATCGGTCAGTCTTTTATATCTGAAAAAAATGTGTAACATAAAAAAAAGTTCTTTAATGTATACAAGTCTTTTCGATCAGTGTTAGCTGGAGTGAAAACTTGAAGACTCGGACTCGGTTGAAACAGAAGAATGTCCTCCCCGCTTCCCTTTGGAAAGGATCTTGAGGCTGGACCCTCTGCTCACAGAGGTGAGTGCATGCTGGGCAGAGGTTTTAAATTTGGCTCCAAGGAAGGCATAGAGGATGGGGTTCAGGCAACAGTGGAAAAAGGCTAGGGCCTCAGTGATGGAAATCCACTTGTGCACAGTGCTCTCAAACTCACATCCTTGCTTGATGATTTCCAGGAGGATGAAGGAATCAATGCTGATCCCAATGTAGTAGGGCAGCCAGCAGGCAAAGAAAGCCAGGATGAGGATAACTGTGGTCTTGAGGGCCTTGCGCTTCTGGTAGCCCTTAGAGTGGGACAGCTTGGAGATGATAATGCAGTAGCAGGACAGGATGACGATGCCTGGCAGGATAAGGCCAACCATGATGTGCTGAAACTGGAACACCACCAACCACGAGTCGTTGGGATAGAAGCGGTCACAGATATACCTCCCATCTGCCTCCCTGACATTGGCAAAGATGAAATCAGGAATGGTCAACAGGAGAGCAGGTATCCAGACGCCAACATAGACCACCTTTTCAGCCAACAGCTTCCTTGGCCTCTGACTGTTGGTGGCATGGACAATAGCCAAGTACCGGTCCAGACTGATGAAGGCCAGGATGAGAACACTGCTATAGAGGTTGACTGTATAGATGACATGGACTGCCTTGCACAGGAACTTTCCGAAGTACCAGTTCGCCACAGCATCAACTGCCCAGAAGGGAAGCGTGAGGACAAAGAGGAGATCTGCCACAGACAGGTGCAGTCTATACTTGTCTGTCATGCTTCTCAGTTTCTTCTGGTAACCCATCACCAGGATGACCAATCCATTGCCCACTATGCCAGTCAAGAATATGATGGAGTAGACCGTGGGCAGAAAGATACGGTTGAAATGGGCATTTTCCTCCCGGAAGCAGGGTTCCTTCATGGAGTCATAGTCGCCTGAGCCCAAGTCATCTTCTGTGTAGTTATCTGAAGGGTATATCTGCAAAAGAGGCAAGGGAATGGACATTAACTTTCACGTTCAGCTGGCATTCTCCAATTTCAAAAAAATGTTTCTGCAATTTTTAAATAGTAATTTATAAAACTCATCCCAGCCTTCTTCAGGACATTCTGCTCCCAATGAAATAGTGAGGGAAGAGCACAAGAGAATTATTATAGACTACTACAACCCTCCTCCCCATCCTCCCCCAGAGTCAGTTCATTATATCCTTCTTTAGTAGAATCAGTTACAAAATTCTTTGTTTAGAACAAAAGGGCGCTAAGATTCTGAGGGTTTCAAAGTCACATCTTCGCTAACTGTTCTACCCCGCCCACTGGGGGAAGAAAAAAACCTTGGGAGGGAAAATACCAAAACAAAACACAAAGAGGCCACTCCTAGCCTGCGTGGATGGGGGGCGGCGCAGGTGAGGAGTGGGAATAGAAGCTTGTGTTCTGAGGAGCTGGGATTAATTTTCTATATGAAGATTCACCAGGACAGGGAAAAGGGGAGGAAGGAGCTGGGGCGGGGGGGAGCAAAACTTTCTCCTAAGGCACAAAACATTGCCTTCCCCTCGCTTGTCTAAACACAAACCATTCTGTACTTCAAGCAACATGTAATGGGGAAGGAGAATACGCCTTAAACGAAGAGTCTTTAGCGCTTGGGGTATTGAACAGGGGTGTTAGAAGAGGATACTGCCCCACACACATGCCCGCAGCTAGTACTCCTCAGGGGCATGGGTGTCTCTGCCCTATGTTTATCTCTTGGCGCGTTTGGGACGTTAGGGAGTGCAGCATTTTACTGGGAGGGGAAGGTCACGGGGTCTGCACTCATGGTCCTCGCCCCAAGTTTCATTTCCTCACTCTCCGGGATCGCTTCCCACCCCGCCACTGACCCAGTAAATGGGGTCGGAGGTCTGCAGCTGGAAGCCTCCAGGCGGAGGGCGCACCAAGGGCCGGGTGGTCCAACTCCCGACCTCCGCGGCTGCCCACCACGCCCACGCCCAATGCCAGCCGCAGCAGCTCCCAGGGTTCCGCCCGGCAGCTCGCCAAGTTCAGTCCCACAGGGTGCTGGGGAGAGAATGGGCGGCTCCTCCGTAAGCGCCTTTGAATTGCGCGCCGCGGGGGAAACGAAAAGCCTCTCTGGTAAGGGGTTTTCAAAAGTCTCCAGGAAACCACCAACGGTTAAACAGCGCAGTTGGGATCGGTGAGAGCCAAACGGTCTCCCCACTTGCACCTGCCCGTCTGCGCCGCAATTACCGGCAGCCCACTTTCCCTCCAAGTCCTCACTGCACCCCAGTCCCCGCCGAGCACACCTCTGGGTCCTGCTGCGCAACGACTGCTTAATACTCCTCCCTCTGTACTATCCCAAACTACCGAACCCCGGGGTCCACTCGCGGCGCTTCCGATGCCCGCGAGGTCTCTCCCTCAATCCCAAGGCGCGCGGGCTGCTCCTGGCCACCTCCCTGCTGCGGCCAATTCTCAGACCTCTCTCAGGCAAGCAGCACCTTGGGTCCGCCCGCCTTTCCCGCCCTCTGCTCACTGTGCGGGGGGTACTGACACAGCTCCCCAGGAGGTGCAGAGTTTAGCGAACACGCGCCTAGCCTCAAGAGTGGTCCGCAGGAGCTTTTGCCTGAAATTAACCAGGGGCGCCGTCTGGCTCTGGGAACTCAGCCCCGGCGCACCGCCCTCCACCTCTAAATTCAGATCTAACTCCAAAAAAACCCCTTCCCCTCTCCTACGGGAGAGACCTTTGGTCGCAGTCCGGGGGCAGCGCGCACGCCTTCTCTGCACTTGTGCACAGAACGTTCTTATGTTTGCAAACAGCGTGCAAGCCTAGCGCGCACCGCAGGACTCAAGGGGGAGACACATGCAGCCACCGAAAAGGTCCTTCCAGTCTTTTCTCCTCTACTTTCAGAGTAAAAGATTCCAATCCTACCCTCCTCCTCAAGCGCACGAAAACTCCTTTCCACGCTCCTTCTCCGGGGTACCGGCACCTCCCCTGTTCTAGTCGCTTCTGCCCGCTCGGAGAGCGCTCTAAGTTTAAGTGTACGTTTAAGAAAAAGCAGGTTGAAACTGGACTTACACGGAACCCGTCCATGGTAACTGCTCGCTCTCCAGCCGCAGTGGCTACCGGAGCACCCAAGTCGTCGGGGTCACTTTGCTACCTGCTGCCGCAGACAACAGACTGAAGTTTCTGGGTGAAGCTGGACTTTTATAAAAACACGCTCGGCGGGCGGCGCATGCGCCGCGCGGGTGCGCGGGCGGGGCAGGGAAAAGGGAGGTGGGGTGGGAGAGACAGGCTAGACGTGGGGGAGGAGGGCTTCTGGGACGGGCGGGGGCAAGCACTCCCGCAGTACCAGTGAGGTTAATTGGGGTAAACCTGGGAATCCCCTGAGCGGCTGCTGTTAGCTGGAGGTCACCTTGTGAATCTTGAGCTGTGGAGGGCCTCCCGGAGGCGTTCCCCAACTTGGGAAAGCTTGATGCGCCTGAAGGGAGGTGGGAAGCGCGGGCGACCAACGCGTCCCTGTGTGGCGCATCCATCCTTGCTCACGTGGATGGAATTCCAGACCCGGGAATGCTACAAATGGAGACACTGAGGCCCGGAGAAGGGTAGTGACGTGCCAGAATAACCCAACCAGTAGGCGGCAATGCTGGAAGGGGGTCCAGCATCTGACTCCATTCCCTGCGCTTTCAGCAGATGCAGTCCATTCAGAAAATAAAATGATTCTTCGGAGCACAGTTGTGCTGCTATACACGCACCCACAGTAATAGTACCGGCATCAGGTATACATAATAAGGAAACACTTTCAGAAGAGGGTAGGATTATTTGGCATAATTAGGGAGGGAGCCGGTGATAGAGAAGTAGATGTGTATTTCCGGGCAACCAATCAGTGAATAGTACTTAAAAAAATACGTTAAGTGTGCTTTATTATAAGACAAATTTAGCGATTAGTATTTTTTGTAACAGATCACGAGTTCACCTTGCACAGAATCACTCATTCATTTTCACAACAGCCTGTGGGTGTTACCATTACAGCGATGCATTTAGTCATTTAGATATTTACTGAGGGCCAATATGTGCGACTCACTGTTCCAGACGCTGGGCATACAGCCCTGAACCAGAGGGTAAGGCCCCCATGCGGAGGAAACAGAAAGCTGACTGGCGGAGATGAAATGCCAGGTTTGGCCCAGGATTCCAAGCCGGACTTGAACCAAGATCTGGCCCCATGTCCAGCGTCTTCCACGACTCAGTGGAGGACAAGCGTCCGCAGGGATAAGAAATTAGGTTGAGGGTGGGGCGGGGGTGGGGCTAGACGTTTAAAAGTGTCCCCGACGGACTGGGGTTTGCAGTGAACACTCAGACAGTGCTATCCGTCCTCGCGCCGCTTTCCGCCGGCGCGGAGCCTGGGTGGGGCAGGGGAACGATTGAGGGGCGGGGCCGAGAACTAGTGCGACCGCTGGCGGGGTGACCGCACCAGTGACTGCGGGGGACCGGAGATGTGAGCGTTAGCCAGCGAAAGCGATGAATGCGCGGTGACGCGCACCCCGGGACAGTCCCAAGAAGAGAACTTGCCCAGACTGGACCCGGAACACCAACCCCTTTACTTCAGATAAAACCTTTCAGTCTAGAGGTGCTCCAGAGATAGTCTGGGAGCCGGGAACCTTTTCTCTACGAAGCATAGTTTTCCTCTTTTGTCGGCACCCCTTCCCTAATGTTTGTTGGTGAAGGTCCTCATCTACTGAAAGCTGATGTTGGGGTCAAGAGGTGGGACTCTTAGAAACTGCTAATTTAAGACACAATAATAACTAGATGAAATTATATTGTAATATTACATTAGGTAGAATTAAAAGAAAACTTTTAGAAGCACTTTTATTATGTCACTGAGTAAAACTTGGGATCCTCACATTTTCACATCCTAGGATACGAGGCGATATGAAGGACCAGAATTTCAGACAGGTTCCATGACTTGCTTTTCACAAAGCTCAGTAGTGGCAGAATCATTATGTTTTGACCCAGAGTGTAAGCTGCATTGTACCTCAAAACTTTTCATTATGGTGGAAACCTGAAAGGTGGAATCTTCCAAACCTGCCCCCAAAGGGGAGAGAGAATAAATCCAGAGTAAAATGATTTGCACAATAACTATTTGTTGATTGCAGACAAAGGAAAGGTTTTCCTTTATCTGTGGGCTACTTTAGATCCTTTTAGGTATATCTGCTAAAAGGAAGCAGATAATTAAGAGAACGATGAAATGCTATTCAGTGACTGTCAAATTTAGCAAAAATTTTTCTTTTCAAAGATAATACCTGGATATTAAGATAAGACCAGGTGTCTTTCCCTTGTGGCTGGTGGGGAGTGTGGATTGGACATCCTTTCTGTTTTTGTTTTTTTTTTTTAAGATTTTATTTATTTGACAGAGAGAGACACAGCGAGAGAGGGAACACAAGCCAAGCAGGGGGAGTGGGAGAGGGAGAAGCAGGCTTCCTGCTGAGCAGGGAGCCCGATGCGATGCGGGGCTCGATCCCAGGACCCTGGGACCGTGACCTGAGCCGAAGGCAGACGCTTAACGACTGAGCCAACCAGGTGCCCCTGGACATCCTTTCTGGAGAGCACTTTGTAGTCAGTAGGACTTAGAACAGTAATTCCACCTATAGAAACATCCCAAGGAAATAGAATTTTGCCACAAAGGTATTCATGGAGACATTATTTATAACAGTGAAATATCTGAACAGCCCTAAATGTCCATTAGTGGAACAGTAGAGAAGACTTTGGTATATCCATATGTGGAATTCCATATGTGGCCATTGCCAATGATGTTTGTGAAGAAGAATTTTTAATGACATGGGAAAATACTTATGAAACATTAGGTGCAAAAAGGAGGATTCAAAACTATGTATATAGTGTGAACTCAGTTATGTTAAAATATGTATTAGCAAAAGATGGGAAGGAAAACCAAAAAAAATTTTTTTGAAGATTTTATTTATTTATGGGGCGCCTGAGTGGCTCAGTCGGTTGTGTGTCTGCCTTCAGCTCAGGTCGTGATCCCAGGGTCCTGGGATTGAGCCCCGTGGGCTCCCTGCTCAGTGGGGAGCCTGCTTCTCCCTCTTCCACTCTCCCTGCTTGTGTGCATGCTTGCTCGCGTGCTCTCTCTCTCTCTGTCAAATAAATAAAATCTTTAACAAAAAGATTTTATTTATTTATTTGAGAGAAAGACAGAGAGCACAAGCAGGGGGAGGGGCAGAGGGACAAACAGATTCCCCACTGAGTGGGGAGCCCGACATGGGACTGGGTCCCAGGACCCGGAGATATGACCTGAACCGAAGTCAGACACTTAACTGAGCCACCCAGGCGTCCCAAAAAACAAAATGTTTGTAGGAATTTTCACTGGGTGCAGAATTATATTTGATTTTTTACTTTGTTTCTTGCATTTTTCTATGCTTTCCAAATTTTCTGTAATAGGCATGAAACATTTTCATATTCAGAAAAAAGTCAGTGTTTAAAAAGGAAACAGAATGCCTCCCTTCTCATACTTTTCCACTTCCTAAAGTATTCACTAGATAAGATGACTTTTTCCATAATAGTCCTCCTCTCTTCTAAGGAATGGTCTCTCCTTATTTTCCCCTGGGCCAAACCTACCTAAACTACTTTTTCAACTACTCTATGATGTTGTTCAAAAGAAAACAAAACAAAAACTCAAAACATTTGTTGAGTGTTTGTGATGTGCAGCTGACCTCCTATAATCCCTTCAATCACTCCACAAGGCGTGAAACTGACATCCAGAGAGTGCAAGGAACTTGGCGGAGATCACACAGTGAGGATCTGCACCCAGTCTGTGTGGCTGCAAAGCCCAGACTCTCTCCACTATATCACAATGTCTTCTTTCTCTAATGGCTGCTATTCACCCTCTGAAAGCTCCCGCCTCGGAAAGGTCACTTGGCATCTACTTACATACTGCTTTGAGTGACATCTCTTGGGATGTTATTCAATGTTTAAATGAGTGTATGTCTTTTCTCCTCTTCCTCAAATATTCTGGGTTCCTTAAAGTGAATGCTCAGATCTCTTCTACGCAGCTAGCCCACTGATGAACAAATAATGGGCTCTCTAATCGTTTACTGAAGCTCTATTTAATGAATTAATGACTTTCCTGTGTGGCTCTGGCAAGAGCGAGGTTTAGGGTCTGTCAGGGCTTTGGCAGGGTCCCCAAGTTCTCAGACTGGCTTTAGCCCAGGGAATAACTAGCCTTGGCCACGGTGTGGAGGGTATGCTTGCAAATCCAGTGACATAGTGGCAAGCATTCTGCCACCTCCTGTTGCTCAGTCTGTAGCTGGTTGATTTGTGTGTGAGTGTGTTTGCATGTGTGTATCTGTGTGTGTATGTCCCCAAAGAGGCTCAAAGCCAGTCAGGCAGAAACCTTAGGAACGGACAGACATCTTCCTGATGGTGGATGGTAGGAGGCAGCAACATCACAGGCCTTCTGAATGCACCAAGTCCCCTGTCCCCTCGCTGGCTCCTCCTCTGTCTTTTAAAAGAGAAATTGCCACTTTTGCTTCTGAAAGAGAAAAAAATTACAAACTTCATTGATGGTAGTAGGGAATACTTCAAGGGACAAAGTTAATGTTTTCCCAACTGATTAAAACAAAACAAAACACAGGAGACTATTTCCCAAGGGGTGTGTAATTCTACCAGAGGGTTACAAATCTCAAAGAGACAGTGCTATCAAATGTCAACTATTTCCAAGCCGGTGTTAGGTGGAAGCAATGGTTCCTCACCCCACTGCACCCAACCCACTCCTCCTTTCTCAACTCTGTATGTCTCTAATGCCTGCAAGTGAAGAATGACTTTGGGAAATAAACAAAATTTAGGAAAATTATTACTGGTTTTCTGTGTACCATTTTTATCTTACATCTAAGTCATATTTTGAATTTCTAAAAGGTCTGACTTCACTGAAGTCAGATTATTAGTGATTTCCACTGAAGCTTTGTAGCAGTCAAGAACAGTCAACAAAATCTATACAGAGAGAAAAGCTAGATTGGTAAACAAATACAATTTAGAGTCACCCTGGCCTTAACAAAGCCACTTAATTAACAATGCAATGATTATTACTTGACTAGTTAGTTCCACTGCTAGGGAATGCATTGCTCTCAAAGTTGGCTGTGCTCATGTGGCAGGTTCAGTGTGGCTTTGTGGATCTGAAGAACAACAGACTCAGTGCTGTTTCCTCAAAAATTATGGTGTCAAGCTGGGAAAGAGGGCATGACTTTAGGAAATAATTGAGTGAGCAAACTCTGTTCTCCATGGAAAAGCCTGGCATTGTTTTCCTTAAACCAGTAATTTACTAGCGGTGACCTCAGGCAGCTATATAACAAGAGGAAGTGCCTACAGTTCTGTGGGTGGTGTGCTCTCTAAAGAGAACTATGCATCCCATAGCAGAGCCAGGGGACAGCCAGAAATGTGGTGATCTGATCACCCATACAGATAGGCTTTGAGATTTCGCTGAGATCATTCTACCACGAGTTTTACATTAGCAGAATGATAGGGTGGGAATTATTTGTGTGTGTGTGTGTGTGTGTGTGTGTGTGGAGATCCATGCAATGTTCATGCAAGAGCAATTTTCTAAATCCAGAGCCATGATTGTGACTTTGGAGCTACTTATAGGTATAAGGCACAAGTGACAAACCCTGCAGATATTGTAAATAAACAAGGCCATAGGGAGTGGTGGTGGGGACTGTGGAGAACTGGGGAATCTAAAGGGGATAGCCACCATCCTTGATTGTCCTATATGGGAGTTTGGGCCATATCTTCCCAATTGTTAAAGAGAAGCTGAAAGGTCTGATTTTTTAAGGTGAAATCTCTTGACTTTAAAATGTTGATTCAGGGGGTGCCTGGGTGGCTCAGTCGTTAAAATGTTGATTCAAAACACACAAGCAAACAAACAAAAACTGTATGAGCTTCCATTTACACTGGCCTAAATTATGATACTAGGAATCAAAAGAAAGATTGGGGCTTGGGGGACCAAGAAGGATGGAACAGATACATAAAAGACAGCAATGGAAATAGCCAGAGCTGTCCACAGAATTCTTTTAGGATAGCCCTTTGCCATAATTTGTCCATCACTTTGAAATTGAAATTAATAACTTTGGATTTCCTGAGTTGGTCCTTCTTTGTGGCTCCCAACTGCACTCAGATTAATATCTGGGACCCTGAAGATGACTAACTCAGCTCCACTATGGCTCTATTATATTCCCTCAACCTTTTCCCCATCCTCGGGCTCTTAGTCTTCTCAGTTACCTCAATGCATGAGGCAAATGGATTGTTCCCCCATTACTCATAGAAGTGAGGTGAAAGGAAATGGAATCTTAAGGAAAGTGTGAAATGTTCTTACTTCTAATTATGGGGCAGAAGAAAGACTTATATGGTGGGGGAAGGAAAGAGAAGTAATAAAGATTCTCAAATGTGCCTTGAAAGCCCTCTCCTGTAGTCACAAAGACTCAGGTTCAGGGTTGGAAGGGCTCTTTGGACCCCTTTGGTCTCCATTCCAAGGAGCTCCTTCTACAACCATATGGGACGCTCCCACCTCTAAGGACTCCCAGGATGGGCAGCCCATTCCTCAGAAAGGGAGCTCATCCGTGGCTGGGTGAACCTGAGCACTAGACAGTCCTGTTCTCCAGGCACCTGCCTCCCCTATTTTCTTTCTTCTGTATCTAATTTAACTAGAGTTTGGCTGGATGAGATGCCGTGGGAGGCAGCCACAGTGAGCTGCAGCCAAAACCATCCCCAGGCTAAAGCAAAACCTGCCTTTCCAGAGATACTTATTTCTGCAGCCACAAGGATGAGTCTAATGAGAGCCCTCTTTATTCCATTAGCAAATTTGAGAGCGGAATTGGACCAGGTTAGGGTTTCTTTTCATAAAGGAAATTATCCCCAAACATGGAAGATTTGGGGGATTAAATGACTCAAAAGATTTAGTGCTAGACTTTTTAAGGCCTCTGGAGACTTTCAGATGTACTTGCCTGGAGAGAAAATGTGGGGAGGCAGCAGCTTCGAAAGCAGGCTAATAAAAAGAGAGATTAACCCCATCTCTGCTTGGTGTTACATTAGGGGAAAACAGGTTAAAATGAAGGCTTACAAAAATCATCTGAAGATTCACTCCTAAATGGAATTCTTTTCCACAGGTGCTGAGGGGTACTTGGAGAAGTCATTGCTTTATCATCCAGTTACCCCTCGTACTCTTTCCAACCAAAAACATAGGGCTTTTCCTGGAATGCCTGTAAATTGGGGATGGCTTTGTGTTGGAGCAGTTTCTTTTCAAACAGAGGAAATGGAACAGTTTTCAGAGTCATTTAAATATACCAAGGTGGCGTGTTTCAGGTTTTCTTCCTTGTTTTTCTACTCCTTTATTCCTGTAATCAACAAGTTGTGGGATCATCCTCTGAGTTACGTTTACCCGGGTCCAATTTGCCGAGTGCTGCCCTCCAGGGCCCTGCTTGCCTTTGAGAGCCCAGGTGGGGCAGCCCCTCAGAGGGAGCAGGCATCGAATATCCCATCTCTGCCCCCGTTGTCCCTTTATGGTTTGGAAATTGGCTCATGTGCTGCTAGTTGATGGCTTGTTTGGGGGCAGAAAACAGTGACATCCACAGCAACAGTTTGAACAACTTGGAACAACTTGGATGAATCCTTTCCAGAAACAGGTCCCCATTTGCAAGTCCAGATTGCTAAAAGCTTTATCTTTGATGAAAGTGGGAGGGCATCCATCTCCATCTTCAACTTCTCCCCAAACTGATTTAAATTAAGCTCCCAAGATTGAGGGGGATTTGTTCTCTGCCAAGTAAATTTTCACTTCAGGGTTAGGGTCCTGGCGACTAGTTATTTTTTTTAGAGGGATTTTTCCTCTCTTTTATGCCACCCCATGGGATGTGCTCAGGTTTTTGTCATAAATTGGTTATTTGCCACTCTAAAAAAAGAACCACTCTCCGTGCCCTTCAACCAGAGCCCCTCCCTCAACTTCTTTCTTTTTTACACACACACACACACACACACGCGAGTGCGTGCGTGCGCGTCTGCCATCATAATCAACCATCCCACAAACCCAAGTCCTCTGGTGTTTCTGGATTTTTTTTTTTAAAGATTTTATTTATTTATTTCACAGAGAGAGACACAGTAAGAGAGGGAACATAAGCAGGGGGAGTGGGAGAGGGAGAAGCAGGCTTCCCGCTGAGCAGGGAGCCCCATGTGGGGCTTGATCCTAGGACCCTGGGATCATGACCGGAGCCGAAGGCAGATGCTTAACGACTGAGCCACCCAGGTGCCCCTCTGGATTTTTTAATGTCCCAGCAGCTCCTGCTTTCTCTCTTCTCTGTCCTATGTCTGCTCTGAGCCTTAGCCTTGGTTCAGGTAAGGGGAAGGCCTACTCTGGCATTGCTATGAATTTCTATCTAGGCTTCTGTTTAAAGAGTTTGGGTGTGCAAGGTCACCAGACTGGTCTAGAAACTGAGAAGTCCCCGGTTCCTGGTAGGCAAAGACTTCCTCTGCCCTCTTATGCTAAACATAAACATTTAATTGACCTCATTTTTGATAGGTTCCAGGAGAAATCTCCAGTCTCTTCCTTGAAAGTAGGAATATACAGAAGGTATTTCTTCTGTGCATTTCCCCCCAATCAAGAAAGTTTTGTTGAACTTTACCTATTTTCTGTGGTTTGTATTGTGAAAACAAACTTTTTTTCCCCCGAGTCTGAAAAAAATACATAATTAGGTATATTTTTTCAAATTGTATGCTTTATTTTTTTTCCCTTGAAAATCTTTGCTTTACCCCCACCTTAAGTCACAGAGAACCACTTAAATTGGTCTGATCTTCTGACCTGTTGTCTGCGGTCTCTGGCCCCATGCCTTGTGTCCCCTGTGAATAGAACAAGCTGTTTTGATAAATTCTGCAGAAGAAAGAGCTGAAAATGCAGGCGTGTGAGGCCTCCACAAGAATCTGACAAAAATAAGCCAATACAAAATCAGAGTTTCTCCCCTACCCACCTACTGTCCCACTTTGTTGTAAGTATAAACAGTTCTCTTCTTTTCTCCTGAGAGCAAGGGATGTGGGTTTTATTATGCAGCTCTCCCTTCCCTGTGTTGCCAGGGACAGATGTGTATAGATGAATGTCTGTGATTTATCACTGGCCAGGGTTGTGGGTCCCCTAATCTCCCTGGTCCTGAGTCCTCTTCCAGAACTTCCACAGAAGCTGAGGCAGCCACAGAATGCCAGATGTGCCTGTTCGGTGATGGACACCCCCTATCCCCTGGAGAGGAATCTGGAGAGTCCTTTCTGTGCTGCTACTCTGGTCTCTCCCCTCCCCCACCAAGAAACCTGGCTTATAGAGGTGAAGATTGTGAAGAGCTAAAAGAATCCTACCCAGAGAACCATATGTGCAAGGACATGGAAGTGTAAAGCAGCAGGCTGTGTCCTGGAAAATGTAGTAGAAGGGTTTCCCTGAGTGTGACTTGGCATTAAGGGAGTAATAGAAACATGAGCAAATACCGAACAAGATGACTGTGTAAGATGAGGAGCTTTGCAGACTCTAAAGTGCCAGACACCTATCAGAGAATTGTAATTTACAGGCCAACTTTGTAAACTGGACCAACATTAATTCACAGTTAACTATTATAGAGATAAGATGTTTTAAATAAATCTAGATGAAGTATAAGACGAAGGTGAATTTCTATTCATAAATCATAGGGACCAGGTTTCAACCTGGAGACCCTAGCCCTACTCTGAGAGGTGGGGAGATAAGGAAATAATAGGATCTGCCACTGGGATCAAATCAAGGTCGGTGTTAAGTCCTCTCATGGTACAAGCAAGTGTTCTTGGTTCTTCTTCCCTGTAAATCTGGAACACGCATTCTCCCACTACCCAGGATCTGTCCAACAGCATTTTATTTAATTTTTTCCATTTCTCTTTCGGAACTGCCTTCTCCTTCCATAGTGGATTCTCTTCCAGCTCTTCCTGGCCCCTTCTGAGCTCCTTTTTTTACTTCTGAGAACTTTTCTTTCCCTTCCTCTCTCCCTGCCCACCACCCCAACCCTTCCTTCTTTCTGTAAACTATTTGAATGCCTGCAATGTGCAGAGCTCTGCCAGGCACTGAGACACAGTCCTTAGTCTCAAGACATGTAAGGGCAACGTGGGAGGTGATAAGGAACATAGAGAACTATAATACGAGCTAGAGCAGGATGGACAAGACACGCAGAGTAGAAACAAGGTGCAGCAGGGAAGGACAAGGTCTTTCACACAGCAGGATGTATATGAAAAATAAGTAGGATTTTGATGTGGAGAGAACTGAGCAGGAAGGAGGACATTTGGAGTGAAATAAGAAAGCACAAATAAAATGTTGGTGCCAGCAACAGGGATCAGCCAGTTTGATTGGACTATAGTTGGAGTTCTCTCTGGGGAGGTACATTGAAACTAGAGCAGAGATGTTTTATAGGCAAGGCGAATAGGTCTGGACTATATTCTGGCAAGTAACATGAAAGCCATGAAGATTTTGAGTTGGAATATAATATGGTTAGAGTTATGCTTTAGAATAACTAGTCTTAAATAGAGTGTAGAATGGGTTGGAAGAAGGAAGCTGAGGTGGAGGGAGCAGACAAACCTATCTGGATAGCTTGGGCAGGGGATTGTAAAGGTCTGGGCTAGCTGGGGAGTGGTGGGAGGCTGAAAATAGAAGAGATCTTGAGGAACTAGCATCTGGTGCTCACTGATGTGGGTGGGTGGAGGACGAAGGAGATGACTGGAATTTCAGCTTGGATATGATGAAGAGAGGTCAGGGAGAGAAGCTATTTGGGAGGGGAGGTGATGCTGTTTAGAGAAAGTCTGAAGGCTGTCCTTTTATTTTTCAAAGTCTGGGTGTTGGTTTCTTACCAATACCTGCGTCTGACTTGTGGGCCAATGATATCCTGTTACTGATGTCATTGGGGTGATTTCATCGATTTGCACTTCTTGAAAAGATAACCGTCAGAAGTGGCAAAACTTGAGAGACCAAAAAAAAAAAAAAATAAGGGTAGATTTCAAGATCCTTCCATTATATGTCTAAGTTTTCTGTCTTGGTATGATTTGGAGTTGATTCTCTGGGGTAGGACACTATGTCAGATCAAAGCATATTGATATGTGGTTTATTTAACACCAGTTAAAGGTGGTGCTATAGGAGAAGAAGCAGAAGGAAAGGATGCAACTGTCTGAAGAGACTTAAGGTTCAAATCAACATCTGCACTGTAGTAACAGTTCACATACAGATGTTCATAACTTTTATGGTCACAAAAGAATTCTACAGAAAACAAGGAGCTGATGGCACCTGCCCTCCTCAGACCTGCAGAATCAGACTTACCAGGGGTAGGGCACAGTAGTTCAGAGGAAGGAGCCATTTCAAACCAGGGTGCCTGGGAAAAGCTTTGCAAAAGAGTTGGAATCTTACAGGGAGCCCACAATGCCACTATGCATTCACCTCCTGGTTGGGCACGTAGATGGGATGTCCTACCCAAGACACTTGCAGTTAAAATCATTTCAGGGATCCTTAGCTACAAAAATAAACTTTATCAGAACATTGAAAATAACTTGCTCTACATTTGTGCTTTTACTTGTGAATTGTGCCACAGTCATTTTTAAGGAAGATAGGAACTTTTCTTTCCAGTCCTTTACTCACTGTAATAGTTGCTTTGTTGAGTGTTCTGGTCTACCTGTGGGCGTCCAACTTTGGTTCTCAGAATGTGGCTAATGGCTATAGGCAGAGTTTATCTTCAGATTCATTTTTTCCTTTCTTCTTGATCTTATATCACTTTCCTGGCCCTTTGGCTACTCACTGGTGGCTCATTTCAAACACTGCTGTTCCAGAATTGAATTCTTTGAGTGATATTTACTATTCAGCAGCAAGTGAGTGCAGGTGGATGGGCTACTGGACTTTGACCCTGAGAGGGTGGCACATGATATTTCCCAATCTTCGGGCACTGGATCCCCAGGAAAGTTTTTGTAAAGGGTACACATAGTCTCAGGTCCCAAATCTTACTTCAGACTGAATAAATAATGCACTACAACTTTTCAGATGCATGTGGATGCTTTGTGATTAATAAAATACCAAATTTATTTGGAAGTGTCTTGAATTTTTGGTTTTGTTAGTTTATTTTTGGGTGTGGGTATGTGCGCATATGTGTGTTTAGAATGTTCTTCATTAACAGACACTGACAGCATAACCAGCTTTCATCTGGTGATTCACGAAACTTTGTGGTTGTTAAAAGTGATCTTCTTGTTTGACAGAAGAAAGGCAGCCCTGGAGGAAGTGCATTTTTTGTCTGGTGCCTAGAGCCTACCCCTATTGGGACTACCAGAGACAGAGCTGGGGAGATAACCAATATGAAATTGGACAGAAGGAATATTTCTCTGTATACAAATTACTACTCAGCTTGCAGGAGGGAGCTACCAACCAAGAACCAACCAAATAAGAGGGTTGTTATTTAGAAGACAGCTTCTGGGTCCTCAACCTACCATCTACCTTGGGCAGGAATCCCTTATGGAAACTTGTGGAAAGGTGAACATCTAGCTCAGCCCAGGCCCCCACACAACAGGGAGCTTACTATTAGGCAAAATCCAGATCCCTGGACCTCAGCCTTGGTGTTTCTGATTGGGTCGGGCTGAGGTGGGGCCTTTGACATTATGTTCCAGGTGATTCTGATGTCAGCCAGTGTTGAGACACAAGACTACCATGAAAGGACAAAAATACTCCATTACAATGCTTTTTGTTTGTTAAGTGCTCACTAATGCATGAACAGCATCATGGTGAGGCCCCTGTGGGCTTTATGTTTACACCCCTTTTCTTACTTCTCACACCCACCCTGGTAGATAGATCCCTATTTTAAAAAAACCCGAATGAATTAGGGCCCAGGGAAGTGAAACCAATGTGCTAGCTGGGGAGTGACAGTTGGAACCCCAATGCACAAATGAAACCAGGGAACACTGGGTGTGACAAGCTCTTGAGGAGGGACAAACAGTTGTGACCTCCAACCCACAATTGAGACTGGTGAACATAAAATAGGCACTAGCCCATTAATAAGAGACTGATGCTGCTGAAATCAGGGGAGGGGAAGTGCTCTGTAAGAAGCTTCTGACACACCCAATTCCTTTGTGCATCCAGTCTACCTTTGGCACAGGAGCAGAATCAGTTTAAAGCTTGGGTTCTGGAGCTAAGAGACCTGGGTTCACTAACGGAGGGGCTTTGGCAAGTTACTTGATGTTTTTACGGCCTCAGTTGCCTCATCAAAATGGAGATAATGCCAAGTGGTACCTACCTCTCGCCGTGAGTTTAGCCATCAACATCAACATTTATGGCACACCTGCTCTTTGCCAGTCCTATGCTGGGGATACCACTCTTTAGAAGCTGATAGAAGTCCATGTCAAAGATTCAGGGGAAGGAGGAGGACAAGGGTATCAGAAGCTTACATCATTCTTTATGTGAAGGAGTGTAAGACCAAGGAAGCCAGATGTTTGCATGTCCTCTCCTGCACTGCGTAGTGGATGGATGCCTCACTGGGTTCCCCCAGAGGCTGGTGGTGAGCAGGAAGATGGTAGCCACCATTTCTCATGGCTGCTGCAGTGTATGACAAAGGGTTGCTCCCAGTGCAGCTGCCCACCCCCTACATTGCCTGTCTTGTCCCTGAGGAGTGGACTTCTCATTAGGAGAGACTCTTCTTTTGGTCACAGGGATCCCAAAGATCACTGGGACTTGGGTTGTTTCAGATGCCACGTGGAAGTTCAAGTCCACTCCCAGAAGGGCCCAGAGAAAGGGATGGCTCCTATGGTGAGGACAATCATGTGATATATCCTCATCCATATGGGGCTTTGCTGCCTTGTGTGAATGACATCTTGGCCCATGGGACTATTGAGATCTCTAAACCTATAACCTCCAGGTGACCTTCCCCTGGGGAGGAGCAGAACTATCATGAGCCAGTCTAGGACTCTTATTTAGAGAGAAGTCACACTTTTCTACTAAGTCTGCTCTAGGTTGGAGTTGAATGCAGGCAGGTATCCCTAAGAGTATGCTTCCTCTCTCTCCAGCCTCTCATTTTCCTGGCTATTCCTCAAAGATAATGTCTTGTGAGAATGGCGTGAGTCAACGTTAGATACCTGCTGTGTTTTACCCCAAGGTAACACCTTCTGCCTTGGATGTGGGGGAGGGGCATAGTTTATATCCCTGCTTCTATTGTTCTCTATGCCTCATTGTTCCTCCTTCACACCCCCTTCTCAGACAAATCATTTTGCTCCTTGATTTTGATAATTCTGTGGATGAGCTCTAAGATAGGAGGAACTGAGCCCTCGCTGCTGTTGACAATTATAGTTCTTTTTCTCGGAACTCCTTTCTTTTTTGTAAATGCCTACCAGGTGCCTCCAAGTGAAAGATGATACTTGTTTGTTTGGTAAAGGCCTCCAGATAAGAAGAGTTAAAACCAACAGCTCTCCAAAGAGAAGTGGTTTCCTTGGCCACTGAGTCACCACATTAAATGTTCATCCTGGCTCACTGGCTGAAATGAATCAGTGGTCCTTTTAGAATTCCCTTTAGCACAGTGTTTCAAAGAAATCTGTAATTGAGATTGCAATTCATTTTTTCTTCACCACAGCTGACTATTTTGCATTTTCCCAAGGTGAAACAGCCTCTTTTCCGGTGTTGAGAAGAGTTGAAACTTAAAGTTGAGGAGTGAAAAAAGCCCTGCTACCAAAGGGAAGCCCCAAAGATTTCATTGCTAAGTGTAGGAAAATACTTCTCAAAATCAGATTCTAAAACTGAGTGAGTGGTTTGCTGTGTGCAGCTTTCTCGTGGCTTGGATTTTTTAAATTCTCTTCTTTTTAAAGGGTGACACATCTTCCTTCTGGTTGCCATCATCCTCTTTGCATCCCCGACCTCCCAGTCAGGGAGCCCTCATTGGTCTACCCAATAGCACCTTTCTGATCCTCTTCATCAAAGGTGACTGTTCTGTTCATGGGAACTGACTTTTCACCGGCCCAGATTGTGATGATTTTTCTATGGAGGTGGGGTGTTATCCACCAATTTCTGGACCACCTTCTGCGTTGATACAAATCCTTCCAATCTTAGAGCTCACCCTCAGTCCACTTCCTGACTAAAATGTTCCCAATGGACATTCAGCTCCTTCCTTCCCCAGACATTTACTGAGCACCAAGTATGTTCCAGGTACTAGACATGGGAATAAAACTGCACAAGGCCGGCCGAGAGCCTGTCCTCATAGAGCTCACAGGGACCTAGACAAGTGCATAGGCACTTACAGTCCAACCTGAACTAAATCCAGGAAGGCTTCCTGGAAGAGACAAGCTCAAAACTAAGATAAACCAAGTAACTTAGCCAGGTGAAGGGAGTAAAGAGGGAAGAGCGTTTCATTTTTCCTGTGCTCACGCTATTAAGCATCTTCTTATACCCTGCTTTGAATTAGTTTGTATTGTTTGGATGCCGAATGTGTACATGTTGTTACTTTCAAGATATAGTAACTGCTTGAGGACAAGAGACTGCGGTACTTTCCCACTCATCCTTATCAGGGTTTGGCACAGTGCTAAATACTTTGCCAGGAAGGACAGTAGCATATATTATGCCTACTCTGTGCCCATCAGGTTGTGTGCAAGTGATTGTTTGAATTACCATGTTATGGGGCGCCTGGGTGCCTCAGTCGGTTAAGCGTCTGCCTTCGGCTCAGGTCATGATCCCAGGGTCCTGGGATTGAGCCCCAGCATCAAGCTACCTGCTTGGTGGGGAGTCTGCTTCTCCCTCTCCATCTACCTGCCTCCCTCTGCTGGTGCTCTCTCTTTCTCAAATAAATAAAAACTTTAATAAATAAATAAATAAATTACCATGTTACTGAAAGAAATTGGAGGTAGTATGACTAGGGCAATAATACCCACAGCCTGGAAATCAGGATGCTGAATAGTTGTGTGACTTTGGGTGAATCTTGAAACTGCATCCGGGCCTTGATTTCTCCATCTGTGGAATGAAGGGATTCCACTACAGTGCCACCCAGCTCTGTAATCTGCTTTCTCCTGTGGCCTCACAGGGCCATCTGGTTGTCATTGGACTGGTAGGAAGATAACTGCAAAAGGCGGTTCAGGGGTTAAGTCAGGAAACCCAACATGGAAATGAAACCACAGCCCCACATGCTGAAGTGCTAGGCCAGTTGGAGATCAAGGAAAGGATGTCCCTAAGAAATGACCCCAGTGTGAGCCCCAGTGCCTCTATCCTGTTCTCTGTGCCTAGTGCCTGGCGTGCACAGCGCAAGTTGCCAACTAGGGAGGAACAGTGTTCGCTGGGGCTTTGTTCTGAGGGGCCAGTGGAGCTTTCACTCCACAGCATCAACACCTGTGGTCTTGTAACCTAGGCTACAGAAATAGCAAGTGGGTGCGCAGACTGCAAGTTGATGAGATAGACAGTGCTGGGTACAGACGCTCACAGCAGAGCTCACTGCTAAAAACACCTAGTTGAGGACATCATGTACCAATTCAAGGGTGCCCCCCTTTTTTCTCTCAAATTTTTCAAAACAGGAAGAAAGTTTTGTTGAACTGCAGACACCAATAACCTACGTCCTTCTAGAGAGATCTTCCTGGAAGCCATCCAAGAAAGCTACCTTCACTAAGGGATGCTAATCACTTTTTTTTTTCTCTTTCTTTCTTCTTCTTTTTTTTTCTCTGAGCTTCTGGTACATTTTGGAAGGTTGGCACAAGGCCATCTGAAACCACAGTGGGGTGTTAGGTAATCATGTTCTCATTAAAATGCTGTTCTGTGGTTTAATTTTCAATGGTTTCTTTGCAGCTTGGAAACACACATACTATATTTTTGAGGCATAGAGAGACTGTTACAAGGCAAAAAGGCGGGAAGATGGGCCGCTCATAAGGCACTTCCTTGTGTGTTTCCAGAAAAGAAACAGCTGTTTTCGTTCTAGAGAAGGCAAACTGAGTGGAGGGTAGCACTCACAGGGCTTCCTAGAGATTGATGATATTTAATTGACCCTGGGAACAATGCCTCCAAAATATCCCAAGACTGTCCAGATTGAAAGTATCAAGTAGTGTCTATCCATGACCATTTGTCCACTTAGTTGTTGAGTTGAGCACTTTAATTGAATGTCTACAAAATGTCAGGCACTGGACTAAGTCCTAAGGACAGAGAGATAGAAGCCAGCACCCACAAGGAAATCGCCACCAGTTGGAGTGGCCAAAGAGTAAGTGAGCAATGCATTATGGGTAAGTGGGCCCTAATTCTCCTCATTTTCACCTCTGAGGAATTTCCATTTGGGGCCTTTGAATTTTATCAGTGAAGACAGAAAACTAAAGCCCAAGGTTATCATTTCCTTTTTATTTTTTTAAAGATTTTTTTTATTTGTTTGACAGAGAGAGAGAGAGAGCATAAGCAGGGGAACAGTAGAGGGAGAGGGGGAAGCAGGCTCCCCGCCAAGCAGGGAGCCCCATGTGGGGCTCGATCCCAGGACCCCGGGATCATGACCTGAGCTGAAGGCAGACGCTTAACCATCTGAGCCACCGGGGTGTCCCTCATTTCCTTTTTAAAAGAGAGCATGTGAAGCCTCCAAATGTTCCCATTAGATAGTCTTCTAGAACTGCCCCTGATTTCTTCCTCTTCATCCCAGCCAACCTGTTCCCACCTGACCAGCTCTGGCTCTGTGACCGTGACAGGTCCTTGACTTGGCCACTCCTCCTCTGCTGTTTGTGCATTCCCAGCAATAAGATCTTGGCTTCCTTCCTAGTTCTTCAATTCGGCTCTCAGCTTTCCCGGAGCCTCACAGGAACCACACTGGCCCCTGTCCTGTCCTATCCTTTCAGAGGGATGTACAGAAAAGTAGCCAGAAATGCTATCTAGTATGATGAAGATGGCCCCAGGTAAATGGAACTGAATAAATTCAGCCCCAGACCAATTGGACCCTAGGCCTGCTTTGAGCATTTCAAATCAGATGAGCATTACCAATCAGACCTATTCTGGTAATAGGTGTAATTCTACCTGTTCCAGAAATGGGTGAAAAAGAAATCCATCTTTGGATCTTTTTCCCCCTCCAACGTCCTTCCTCTTTCCTCCCCCTCTGCCCTCACTGGTTGTGCTGTTTCTCTTTTTCTCTCTTTTGTTTGACAGTGTTATTGTATGCATATTAAGGGAGAAATTTGCATAGTCACTTTTGGCATTTGCTTTGGGGGATTCAGGCTTTCACAAAGTAGCTACAATGGGTTGAAATTTAGAAGTGCCTTTTTTTCCCTCTCTCAATCCTTAAATACTTAACTGAAATGAGACATTCTTGGAGGGATCTTTAAAAACATTTTAAAATCAACATGAGGGCTTTGGGTTTAATTAAAAACCCTCTCATTGGTGAGCATTTTTGAGGCAAGTCAAATTTGCTGACACTTCACTGGAGGTTTTTATAGAGACCAAAAGGTGAATGTGGAGTGAAGTGGACTGATTTAATGCTAGTTTCTCAAAACATTGACATTAAAGCAGGTAAAAATCAGTGTGGTTTTCTTCATGGGGGGTTTCGCTTTGACTTTCAACATTGAAATCTGAGGGTTTGATGAACCCAGAAATGCAAAGTGAAACTTGGGAGTGTGACTGCACATCAAGCCAAACAGACTTCTATGAATGGAAGCTGAGTTCCAGGTAGTTTCTTATCACCATTTATTAGATGTCACCCTCTACTCTTCACAAAAAAATATAGTCCCTTGTCTTTAAGGAACTTATATTTTAAAATAAGATATATTGTCAGTCAGCCATATAGCAAGGCATTTTCTCATTCTCCTCAAAGTTCCCACTCACAGGATCACTTTATTTAAACCAGAGTTGCCATCCTTGGAGAGTGGATTGCAGGGCCTTGATGCCTCTGTCTTCTGAAAGATTGGAGGAAAGGGAGTAGTGAAAGGCAAAAACTCTATCTAACTTTGATTGTTATCCCCTCTGGGAGAGGTCCCTCCCTCCCTCCCCTGCAGCCTCCTCCCCTCACCCTCCTCCTCCTTTGGCTGTGGCAGCTCTGGAAAGCAATGGAAGGGCCAAAGAATGTGGAAGGGAGGCCTAGGGCCACAGAAAATGCATTTTTCTGTCTTGCCACTTTTGACTTGTTGGGCTCAAGTAAATCAATAAAATAGCATAATGGAATCCTACCCAGCATATTGCTCTTGAGTATACATTCAACATCTTGAATGCTGAATTCACTCAGACTCCTGAAAGTAAAATGTGGAAAATGTACAGAAGAACATTTTGTTTTCATAATACTTTAAATGGATTTAGTGGTGTGGATCAAAATGGATCAAAATGGATGTCTGGGGGTTTGCCTGTGCAGTGAATGCAGCCCTTAGGTCCTAAAATCCCGTTGAGTCAGGGTACTGAATTGGAAAGGGGCTCTTTCCCCACACCTCCCCCTGCCAATTGCTTGCTTACAGTTGTCCAAGTTTAGCTGAGGATGGATCAAAATCAGTGATTGAACCTCAAGGTGCTATCGTATGGTTCTGTGAGAGTTTATATATGCTCAGAATTTCAGACGTGATTGACAGAGGAGTGTGTGAATCAAACCCCTTGTTTGGTTCCATGGTCACAAAGAGCCCTTTCCCTTTGAAACCCAAGAAGGTCCCCTTCCCTGGACCTGTGGAGGAAATTAGGCAGCAAATAACCATGAATTAAAAAAAAAAAAACAACCCATTAAAACTTTAATCAATGTAGCATTTATGGGGCATTTAGGAATTTTAAGATGGCTTTCTTAACGTACCTTCTGAATGCAGCCACCTATAGAGAGCACTAATACTAGTAGGTGTATCATCTTCTCTAAATTGTCTGATCTGACTGTGGTTATTATTTAAACTTTAAATAAATTGATTTTGATCTAATTAGATGATATTAAGAGAAAACTGACCCAGTGATCAAAGGCTCTCTTTCTCTCTCTTTTCCTGATAATAATTCAGATCATAATCCTGCATAGAGATTAGTGACTCTTTGGAACAAAGATTTTGTGTTTGGCTTTCAGAAATGGCTGTGCAAATATTCTGTCTGAAAGCCCTTTTAATGGCCGAAGATGGAGGAGTTGACAATCTGGGAAAGGCCAGGTGGACCTGAACTGGGATGAGTGGTTTCTTGGCAGGGAGCCCATTCTCATGATGAAAGCTGGGAAAATTTGCTTGGGGAAAGTAATCCAATGATATGAAAGGATTAGGCAGGCTTACATTTAGCAAACTCTAAACTATGAATCTGAATGATGCACCTCTTCTCCACAAAGGCAGCTGCTTTCCTTGTAAAATAGAGCAACCACAATTAAATGAGCGGAGAAACTAAAGAGAGAAGGGTGTTTCAAAATGATATTGCACGCATAGAAACCAAGTTTGCCATCAGTAATTCCTCATCAGCGCTAACAGAAGAGTCATCTCAGCAAAGAGAACAGCTCCCCGACACCACCCCAAAGACAGGTGGAAACTTCTACCACCTCAAACTTGCACAGACTTCAAGTTCACCTTCCATCTCTTGCTCATATTGGTCCAGCCACTTAATTATTTCACCTCGGAATACTTAGCTATTAGTGACACTAATTAAAACCTGCCTTGCCCTTAGATGTATTATGAAGCTGTTTGTAAAATGCTGTGAAGGCAAATTGTTCCAAGAGCTATCAATTCTGGTAGAGGCCGTGTCAGCTTCAGTTATGTGCTCATAAATGCAAATCCAACCTGGTCAATAATCTCCAGGGATGGTCTGAATTGCACAGCTGGCTTTTTAGAAAATGTGTGTGGAGGAACATGAAAAGATTGCTGAAAATGCCTAAGTAAGGTTAGATAATAAATGGAACTATATGGGCAGGGGGAAGGAGAACAAAGAAGATATTATTGGGCATCAGATATGTACTGTATTGTACAAAGGGGTGATTTAGGCTGGGTCAGCAAGGTATTGGGGAGGAGGTTATTAAAGTAAGAAGTCAGCATAAAGCATAATAAGACTGATGACACAAGTTCCCAGTTGTGCCTGCTCCAGGTCCTTTTTTCTTTTGCTGGTTGCCCTCTTGTCATTGCCCATGGTAGCACTGGGGAAATAAAGGTGGAAGACGACTCCTCTAGTCACCAGTGTGTTGAGTCTATGGACTTTCATCTTAGGACTCCTTCTCCAGAATATTATTTCACATAATATAAATATAAAACTTATTCAGTCCTTGAAGTAGATAACAAAACTCACTGACTAGTATGCCTGGCTTTCTCATATGATGGATGCATAAATACATGATGGATACATAGGTGAATGGATGGTTGGATGGATAAGTCAAAGCGTCATTCATTGAGTTATTAAGCAAATATTTAGTAAGTGTGTCCTTTGTGCCTGGCATTGTTCTAGGTGATGGGGATACAGGGTTGAAAAGACAAGGTGTCTGTACTCAGTGAGATTATGTTTCAATCAGGAAGACATGCAACAAACAAGTAGACAAATGTATGTGATAATGACAATGAGGATAATAAAATGGGGTAAAATTTGTGACATCATGGATGGACCTAGAGGGTATCATGCTACATGAAATAAGACAGAGAAAGATATTGGCAATCTTTCATTAAGACTTCATAATCTATTTGTATCAACCACTTGAGTCATTGATCTGGGCTATACCAGGTACTCTTTTTTTTTTTTTTTTTTTGCTTTTATCTTTTCTTATTTCTTTTTTATATCTCAGTCTTACACAGATCCAGAAATTTTGGTGAGAGTGCTCTCTGAAGACTGCATCTGATGTTTATCAGATGCTCAGTGAATGAGCTTATTACACTTAAATGTGGGACAGTTGGATGCTGCAAATCAGGAGATAATGGCAAATAGATACCTAGTCTATTCTTGGGTTCCACTGGGCTCTGGAAAGTATTTATTTGTCTTATTGTCACATTCAGATGTGTGTTTAAATATATAAAATAATACATAGTAGGTTTTGCTTTCTCATAAGTGAGGAAAGCCATTAAATGCTGGCAATGAGTAAAAAAATTATTATTATTATTTGTATTTTTGAGCTGTTAACACCACATGATTCAGTCTTAAAAGAAAAAAAAAAATCCGGATAGCTTATCCTTCACGTGTCCATACAGGTTGAGGCTACTGATAATGCTGAATATGTCAGTGACATATATGTACCTTATGCAAGCCACTGGAAATCATAGAAATGATCATGAAGAAATTATTATTTTTTATTTTTATTTTATTTTTTAATTTTCACTTTGTTTAAACTACTTCATCCCATCCTTGCCTCTGGCAACCACCAATCTGTTCTCAGTATCTATGAGCTTGGTTTGTTTATTTAGAAAATTCTGCATATAAGAAAAATCATACAGTATTTTTCTTTTTCTCACTTATTTCACTTAGCGTAATGCCCTTGAGGTCCGTCCATGAAGAAATTATTTTTATCTCATCTTTTGTTTCAAAACCTCCTTCCTCATGAGTAGCCAACATATGTCATTATCTATCGGTGACTGCAATTTCATAATGTTCCACTTTTCACCATTTCCTTTGTGGTGGGTGCTGTGGTGTCCACTGCACAGATCTCCCTCCAGAAATGAAGGACTTGTTCTCTGTCCCCCATACCTCCCAGTTGCTGGGAGTGCAACCAGAAGGCAGCTCTCAGCCATCAGCTCTCATCAGTTCTCGTTGAAATGATGATGATGAAGAAAAATGCCCCATCCAAGGTCATTTCTCCTTCTAGGGGCTGACTAATCAGTGTGGGGGTGGAGTGGCTCCATCTGATGTTCCAACTGGGGACAACTCTGAAGGGTCATGCCAGCTTCAGAACTCCCTGTGGGGTTGACTTAGGACTGAATCACAGCTCAAATTCATTCCCTTTGCCCAATCCTGCTTCCTTTCTCCCTTTTTGTTAAGTGTTGGTTGTGAGAGTAAGCCCTAATAAATGCCCTGCATGTTAACATCTTTCAAATCTATTTCTGGAGGAAATCTAATATGTGATAGCTGGCACCAGAAGAGATGGGAGAAAGCAGTCACTGGGGTGGGAGTTTGGGCCCAGGTCATGTGCTGCCTGGTGGTAACAAGAACCCCCATCACTGGTGTACATGGGGCACAGATAGCCACTAATTTAATGTGGTAGCACCCCTGAAACTCTTATGAACTGGGATGATACGCAGATGGAAGACAATGTGATGACTCATGCAATGTCTTAGGCTTTTGAGAAATAAGTGGGGGGAGCGCCTGAGTGGCTCATTCGTTAAGCATCTGCCTTCGGCTCAGGTCATGATTTCAGGGTCCTGGGATCGAGCCCCACATCGGGCTCCCTGCTCCGCGGGAAGCCTGCTTCTCCCTCTCCCACTCCCCCTGCTTGTGTTCCCTCTCTCGCTGTCTCTCTCTCTGTCAAATAAATAAATAAAATCTTAAAAAAAAAAAAGAAAGAAAGAAGGGGGAAATGGTAACTTTAAGGATGGTGGAATTTGGTAGCTAAAACTAAACTTCACTCTGGAAACAGGACCAAAATCAGAGAGTCATTAACTGGTAGTTAAAATCTAAGTGTGAAATTCAAAGGGCCTCCTTGGTAGCATACAAAGAGGTTTTCATCTTTGTCAGTAGGAGAGAATGCTGAGGCTATGGCCCAGGATCTAACTTCAAGAGTAATTGAGCTCTAAAAATGCATTAAAATCCCCAGCCAAGGCTGGTCTGCTATTATAAGGTTAAGGTCTTGGTTGGGAAAAAATGGGACACTGAAACATGGGTTTGGGACACCTGGGTTGATGCATCCAAGTATCTTGAATCCTGAGAATCATCTGAGCCCTCTGAACCTGCACAGGTGGTCCACATCTCCCATTTGCCTGAAGAAGACACAGAGACCTTTCCCTATAAGACAACATGCATTTCTCCCTTCCCTTCCTTTTCTGTTCATTAAATCAATGACTAGGCCTAAATCACAACATAATCCAGGTGAGGACATGCTGGCCATGTCCAGGGAGCGAAGTGCAGGACCTAGCCAACTTGTACCAACAGGATCCAGGAGAGCACTGGATGCTGAGAGTTCAAGGCTGAGAAGGGCAGAACATACATTTGATAAAAGAAAAGTTTATTGACATGGGAGCACTCTCCTAAGATACCGGATTTAACACCTTGGTAAGGACCCCCAGGAAATGATACAAACACGTGGCTAGGATGGCTCTTAGAAGCTTGGGAAAAGTGATGGTCTATACTGATTGAAGCAGAAATGACAGAATTTCTGTGGCAGATGGTGGAAGAAGGAATTAAAAGGCTCAGAGAAGTGGGCACATGAGAGTGGATATACTATGTAAGGGTATAAAATCCACACAATGATTATGTTCTTTGGAAGGGCCAGGAGGACACACCATTGACCAAAGCAATAAGGAATGCTGGTGCATCACTAAGAAGCTCAGTGGTGCTTGTGTTCTGTATTCCAGGCCTGACAATAGGAGATGCTATTACAGAACTGGGTTCACAGATATCGGGGATCAAAAGAATCCAGAACAGTAGAGGCTGTTGGCAGTGCTTTACTGTCAGAAGCCAGGTGGGGACAATTATTGTAATGGGCAGCAAGGTCAAATGGCATCCAAGAAGGCCACCTGACCCACAGGTCATTGTAGAGATAGTTAATAGAGCTCAGTGTCCTTAGGGGCAAAAGAATTGGGCAGCCCATAAGTGTGCTACTCTAAAGGAATCATGGATGGATGATCAGGAGCCATCATTTCAATAAAAATTCATGATCTCTTGCCCAATTTCCGGACATGAGTCAATTTTTGAACCAGGAACCTATCTACTGAAGGAGGCCTCCAGGAGGAAGGATCCTGAAACACCTCAGTGTGTTCAGAAATGAATCCCTCAGTCCTTCCCCAAAGGGACTATGGCCACTTACTCTGATAACTTTGCATTGGGAAAAGGGGAATGCTCAAATATGTTCAAAGACTGTTGAACACAGAGCCAGAGTTGACACTTTGGAGACCTAGAGCATCATCTTGGGCCCCCTTTGATAGTGGGGGTATATGAAAGCTAGTAATAAATGGAGTTCTGGATCAGGTATGGCTCACAGTGAATTCACTGGGTCTGTGGACCCACCTGATGATTATTTCTCCAGTCCCTGAATGTATAACTAGAGTAGATGTACTTAGTAGTTGACACAACTCCCACGTTGGATTCTTGGACTGTGGGGTAAGAGATATAGTAAAGGTCAAATGGAAGCTCCTGAAATGGCCTCTCTCCATGCTGCCCACTGACAAGAGAGAAAAGCAGAAATAATATTGTGTTCTGGGGTAATAGCAGATATTAGTACCAGTCTTAAATATACCAGATGGTGGTCCCAATGATATCACACCTTATAGACCAACCTGGTACCTGAACACAGCAGATCAATTCTGAAAGATAACAGTGGACCACTGTAAACTTAACCAACTACTAACCCCAACTGCAACTTCTTTGTTGAACAAATTACCATGGCCTGAGATATATGATATGTGGTCATTCCTCTGGCTATCGCTTTCTTTTTCAACCCTATTAGAAAAGAGGATCAGAACCAGCTTGTTTTGACTTGGAAAGGACAAGAATCTCCACTTATGGTTTTGCCCCAAGGCCATGTTAATTCTTCTGCCCCCTGTCATTAAATAGTCTGAATTATCTGGACATGCTATAGAATATTACTTTGGTCTACTGCGTCAATGATATCATGCTAATCAGGTTGCCTAAGTCTTACTTTGGTAAAAGGCATACACTTCAGAGGGTGGGAGATAAGCCCTATAAAGATTCAGAGACCCACCATATCAGTAACATATTTAGGGGCTCCTACTCTGAGACATGCCAGGATATCCGTTCAAAAGTGAAGAACAAATTATTGCATCATATACCTCCCACCTCAAAGAAGAAAGCATAACATACAACTCTTGGTAAGCTTCTTCTGGTTCTGGAGGCAGCGTATTCCATATCTGGGAGTACTGCTCTAGTTCATACAGTAGATTACATGGAAGGCTGCCAGCTCTGACTGGTGCCCAGAGCAGGTACAGGCTTAGGCCATATGACCAAGTAGGCCCTACAGTATTGGAGATATCAGTGGTGGGAAAAGATGCTTGTGGAGTTTACGGCAAACCCAGTAGGAGAATTACAATACAGACCCTTAGGTTTCTGGAACAAAGCAATGCTATCTGCAGTGAAAATTATATATAGCTTGTGGGGTCTAATAGAGACTTTATTCTTGACCATGACAGTACATCAAGTGACCATATGGACTGAATTCAGTCAGACTCCTAAGGCTGAGAAGACCTAATAACAGTCCATAGTAAAATGAAATTGGTACATCCAGGAATGAGCATGAATAGGACCAGAGGGCACAAGCAAACTGCAGAGAAAGGGAATCCAGAGCCCCAGGTCATTTAGCATGGTTGCACCAGTGCCCTCCCCTTAGCTCACTTAAAAAAAAAAACAAAAACGATTTTATTTATTTATTTGAGAGAGAGAGAGAGAAAGAGAAAGGGAGCACACAGTTGGCGGGGGGTGGGGGTGGGGGGTGGGAGAGGGGCAGAGGGAGAGAGGGAGGAGCAGAGGGATGCCGAATGCAGATGCTTAAACTCCTGAGCTACCCAGGCACCTCTCCCTTAGCTCACTTCTATAACTATATAGACTATGACTCTATGACTATGACCAGCTGATAGAAGAAGAAAAGGTCTGAGCTTGGTTTGTGCATAGCTTGACTTGGTATGTTTAAATTGAAATTCATGGTGATTGCACTACGTCCTCCTCAGGGTGGCCTTGAGAGAAATGGTGATGGAAAATTCTCCCAATGAATAGGGCTTCTAGTGGTGCACCTTTGTGTAGAAGAAGTGACCTCAAGGTTAGAATATATTCAGACTCTAGATCAGTGGTGAATGGGTTATTAAGGGGCCTGGAAGGAGAAAGATGGGAAGGTCAGAAACAAGGATGTCTGGGGTAGAGTCATGTGGATAGACATATGGGATTAAGAAACAAGGTAGGAGATCTTTGTTTTTCATGATAAAGCTCACAGAGAGCATCCAGTGTGGAAGAGGCACTAACCAACCAAGTAGACAAAGAACTTGGCCAGATGACATCAGCCAGCCTCTGTCATCAACTCCCCCAGTGCTGGTCCAAGGGGGCATGAATAAAGTAGCCATGGTGGCCAGAATGGAGGCTGTGCATGGGCCCAACAGCATAGACATTCATGCTTCTCATCCCCAGGACTCTGGCTTTATGGTTGAGAGATCCTACTCCTAAAGGGGACCGTGAACACTTCTGTCAGGTCCCATTGAACTAGAAGCTATGGCTGCTACCTGCACACTTCAAGCTCCTTGTGCCAAGGGATCAGCAGGTAAGAAGAGGAGTCACCATCTTGGCAGGGGCAACTGGTCCTAATCATGAGGAAGAGGTAGGGCTGCTGTTACACAATGAGAGCAGGGAGGAATATGGCATTCAGGTGATCTACTGGGTACCTCTCTGAACTTCCTTATCCAACTTTGATGGTAACTGGACAAGTTCAGCCACCCTGGCCTGAGACAGGCATGATGACCATTCACTTGTGAGGGTCTGTGTCATGCCACCAGGAAAACCAGTGAAACTAACCAATGTGCTAGCTAAGGGGGAGGGGAATCCAGAACCAGTTGTAGAGGTGGGAAATTCAGTTATAGCCCTGAGACCAGCTGCAGTGATAGGGGCAATAGTTTATCTCACTAAATTCCTCTCCTAAGTTTCCAGAGAAAGTCAGAGTTGCTCCCAGAATCATGTGAAGAAATGGATCTGAGTTGAGCAAGGGGTGGAGTGTGCTGGATACCAGGACACACTTCCCAGATCTTCCCTTAGGGCTGAAGGACAAATTCCTCTTCCTGCTGGGAATGCTGCTAGAAGATGACTCTCAGCTTTTAGCCCCTTTGTGATTGACTTAGCTAAAGAAACTTCCTTGCCCAAGGGACAGCTTATATCCAGTGACTGATCCATAAGGGGGTATGAAGTTTCAGTCCCATCCCCTCAATTCCGTTAAGCCCCAAAGAGCTATCTCCTAGATCCATGGCTCCATGGGGGATGGCTGAGGACTTTGTTGGTATACTGCAGCTCAGCTTCTGTCTCTGCTCAGTCTTGCATCTTTTCTTTCCCTTCAACAGGTGTTAATCCAAAGTATATGCCTTAATTATAGCACACACATCCTGTGTGCTAATCTCCACCTCAGAGCCTGCTTCCTGGGGAAACACCTTCAAAACCATCAAGGTATCAAGACATGTTGCTGATGACCAACTGATCTCTTTGAGGGAAGCAGTGAATAGATTGGTGTTCAGATGTGCTATCTTCAACTCACTGGGAATTCCTTCCTTGAAGCACAGAGATGGAAATTTGCCAAAATTGATGCCAATTTACTTTCCCACTTTACATCACAACTCACAAAATAAGTGTTGAAAATTGTCTTTACATAGAACATGGATTCTTCAGTGATAAACCATCATCAGATGGACTATATCTCAGTGAAAAGAGTCTTGTAGATAATGGTGATGGCTGCACAACATTGTAAATGTATTTAATGCCACTGAATTGTTTGCCTAAAAATGGTTAAAAGTGGCAATATTTATGTATATATTTTTACCACAGTTAAAAAAGATCAATAATGCAACGTACCCAAAACCACTGACTTGTGTAAGTGGGTGAATTGTATGGTATATAAATTATATCTCAATAAAGCTGTTAAAAAAAGAGGCTCGGGGGAGTACTTCTCTTTCATATATGTGCCCTCTTGCTGCACTGAATTTTGTCCATATAGGAAGTGAAATATCTACACAGACATGATACCAGCTTTTTCCTACAGATATACTACTGATATTATGCAACATCTACCAATGTTCTTTCATAGAGAAATCTTGCTGATAGTTCTGCTTCTTTCCCAACATAATCATTACCTTAGTAGCTGGTTTTACAAACTTCCTGGCAACAGTGCGGCATATTCCTATTTTCTGTGAAGAGTGCATCCTTTATGATGCCTCTGTAGTTTTGGTTTCTCCGTCACTTTTAGCAACAAAATTCATCAATTTTGTGTTGGGAAGCACTTACAATGTTTGTAGCTATTCTGGAAAAACTTTATTGTTCTATCAAAGAAGTCATTGTACTTTGTGGGAAAATACCACTGAAGTTTTCATGGTTTCCTGCTGTTATTGGAAATCATTTTTATAATGGATGTCACCCTGGAGGGCTAGGGGCAAATGCATCACCAGTCCACTACAATCCAGTTTTCACATTTTTCTGGTCATAGTTCCTATTCTTACAGGCTTACATTTTTGTTAGCTTATTATCACAGTCATATTCTCACTTCTCCCAGCACATATTGCTTTACCCCACTTCATTTTTCCTTGAACCTGTTCTTTATATCTAAGATGTTATCTTGAGTTACGGTATTTACAAAACTATTTTCATAAGTACCACTTTTGAGTCATTGATCTGTTTTTGTCAATTAGAGATAATCATAATATTAAAGACTGAACATACAAATTCAATAAGCAAGAACAATGACATATGTTAGCTGAGACAAAATATACTTACACTGTAACTGAACGTTGGCTAAATTGAGCTGATGTGATGCTGGGATAACCCAGGGGTTCAAGAATCTCATTTTGAGCAAACACACCTGTTTTTTTCTCTTTCCTTCTCTCTCTCTCTTTTTTTTTCCTTGTTGTTCTAGGTGGTTTCCTCATCTACCTTCTTCACCTTCTTACTCTTCTTTCTTTTCCCCATTCCTCTGTTGTTGTTGTTGTTGTTTTGAGAGTTATGGTATTAAAATGGAAAGAGATCTTGTGATCATTAAGTCCAATGACTTCCTTTTACAAGTAAGAAAAATTGAAGTCCAGAGAGGTTCAATGAACTAATCCAAGTCAGAAGGATCAGACCTGGTCTCCTGGCTCCCTTCACTCATGGCCAGTGTGAAAGTTTCCATTTTGCCGGGAAGCCTTCTCCTTCAGCTCTTCTTCCTGATCTTTTCTTGGCACTGACAGTGGTTGGACCCATAGTGATTAAGGATGTTCATTATCAGAGCTAAGAAAGTAGCGTGTTAAGTGAGTCAAAACTTCCCTCCTCCGTTTCCTCTCATCCCTGCCGCTATAGAATATTCACTCACAATCTCTGTGCATTCTCCCTCTGAACGTATGTTGAATTTTTACACTATGCTGGTACCATTGCCCTAATTCATGCTGTCATCATCTTTCTCTTATACTACTTCTACAACCTCTCTTCTAGTTGCTCTGCTTTTAAGAACTACTTCCACCCCTCAAGCCCTAAAATCCAAGTATCCATCCATCCAAGTATCCATCCATCCATCCATCCATTTCGCTGTAGCCAGAATGGCCTCACAATGTCACTCTCATCTCTTTTGATGATTCTTAAATCCCTACAAGATAAAGTCCAGCCTTTGAACAAGGCATCTGACTACCAAGTCTGTTTGTGGTCTGGTCCCTGCTCTCCTGTCTCTTCTTATCTTTATCACTCTGTGTATTAGTCAGGCTAAGTTATGATATACTAAAAAAAAAAAGGCTCCAAAATCTTAGTGGCTTAATACAACAAAAGTTTATTTCTTATTTATACAAAGTGTGCTGCAAGTCTGGATGTCTCTCCAAAGGGCCTGTTTTCTGTGCACTGATTCAGAGATCCAGCTGCCATGACAATGTGGCATTTCCATTTTACTAGGTTTCCTCCACAGTTGCCATGGAGGAGAAAGAGAGAGCTGGAAGGTGAGCATGAGTTCTGTGCTTGACCAGTTTATCACTTAATTGCAAGGGGGCTGAGAAACGTGGGGACTACTATCTCTACTATGTTCCCTCCTTGCAACTAGAGATCTGGAAATACCTAACTACTTATTTCCTGAGTACAAACTCTTTTAAAGCCTCCTTGTCTTTCCACCAAGGCATTCCACCCTGCCTAGAATATCCTTCTTGCTGACCTCACAAACGCAAACTCAAGTCTCTGTTTCTTCTAAGCCATAGCTGACTTTCTCAGGCTAACTTGGTGCTTATTCTCCAGTGTTCCCACAGCATCTTGTAATTACCTCCACCTTAGCTCTTTTTATATTGTTATAGACATTTGCCTGGCTGTTCCCCTCTAAATAGAAATTTCTTTGTGGATAGAGAAAGTGTATTTTCATCTTTAAGTCTTCAGTTTTAATACAGTGGAATGTAGAGCCTTTTCTTATCTGTCATTGAACAAATAGTTGAAAGAGGGGCGCCTGGGTGGCTCAGTTGGTTGGGCGACTGCCTTCGGCTCAGGTCATGATCCTGGAGTCCCTGGATCGAGTCCCGCGTCGGGCTCCCTGCTCGGCAGGGAGTCTGCTTCTCCCTCTGACCCTCCCCCCTCTCATGTGCTCTGTCTCATTCTCTCTCTCTCAAATAAATAAATAAAATCTTAAAAAAAAAATAGTTGAAAGAGATGACTAAAAAAGTGTAGTTTGTTTTGTTATATCACACCCCTGCCACTACCACCTTAACCCAAGAAGCCATCTTCTCTTGCCTGGAAAACCACAAGACCCTTTCTGATATTCCTCTTTCATTCTTGCCCATATCCAGCTCACCCTCCACTCAGCAACCACATCATTATGAAACATGAATCTGAGTGGGCCTTCCTATTTCCTTAGAATAAAATCCAAACATTTGAATTCCTTCCCATGACCCCCTGCCTGCCAATCTGGCTTGAGCTCACTCTCTATCCTGTGGCTCCCACAGTGGCCTCCTCTTAGTTTCCTGAACCCACTAAGATTTTTCTTTCCCTAGGGCTTTCTCAGGGCTGGTTCCTATGCCTGGAATGCTCCTACTTCCTCTTCTTTCTTGGTTAGTTCTTTCTCAGTCTTCAGCTTAAATGTCACTTCGCTAGTAGTTATGATTGTTTTGTTTTGATTGCAAATGAGAAAATCCCACTCAAACTACCCTAAATAAAAAAGGGAATCTATTTGTTCTTGTATCTAACAAGTCCAGAAATAGTGCTTGCCTTCAAGAAAAGCTTGATGTGTGTCACTGAGGATCCTATTTCTCTTACTTACTGTATAGCTGTAGCTCTTTCCTCATGGTCACAAAATGGCTGTCATTGTTCTAGATTCACATCCTCACAGCATCATCTCCAGGAGAAGAGAAAGGACCTCTTCTGGTAATTCCTATTCAAGTACAGGGGTTTTCTCTCTTATTGGCCTAAGTTGTATCACATTCCTGTGTCTAAACCAGTCACCTTGGGAGGGACATGAAGACAGTGGGGAGGAATTGGACTTGCTTATACCAACAGGACCCTTCTCTGGCATTGAGGATGGGACCCCACATAACCTAACAACATGTCTGCATATGAAGGAGAGTTTACATTTTTAAAGGATAAAGAGTACTTTGGGTGGGAAAAGTGGAAAATAAATGAATGGAATTCAACCAAAAAAAATTCATTATTCTTTCTCAGAGGAGTCTTCATTGTTCACCCCCATCAAAGGAAGTCCCTTCTGTTATCTTTTTTTTTTTTTTTTTTAAGAGAGGAAGGGAGAGGAAGGGCAGGGCAGGGGAAGGGAGAGAGAGAATCTTAAGCAGGCTCTATGCCCAGGGCAGAGCCCGATGCAGGGCTCACTCTCACAATCCTGAGATCATGACCTGAGCTAAAATCAAGAGTCAGATGCTTTAACCGACTGCACCACCCAAGTGCACCCATCTGTTATCTTCTGTTACTGAATCCTACTCACTTCCCTCAAAGCACCTGCTACCATTTGTACTGTTTGTTTACCTGTTTGTAGTCTGAATCTCCCACCAGGCTCTAACTTCATAAGAGCAGACACCATGCATGATTTATTCCCTAGTACTGAAACATACTAGAAAATTCAATAAATTCTTAAAGAAAAATGAGCAATTTTCTTCCTTTTCAATTTAGCCCTGGTTTTTACCAAGGGATGAAGGAGAGGAGGAGGGGTTGGAAGGATAAGGGTGAATGTGAGTACTCTTGAGTGTTAATTTAGCTTTTCTTTGTCTAGAAGCTTAGTCCTCTTTCCCTCCCAATAATCCCTCAAAGTCCCCATCCCCAGATCTTTTCTTATTAACCCATCTGCTCCTGGCTCTCTGGTAATTTGATGTTCCTTTGGGTTTTTCTTTTTAAACCTAGCTTGAATTAGAGTCTCAAAAGGAATCTTAATTTTTAAAAGAGACTTAGTTAAATTATGTTTATTCAGAGAAGACAGGAACCAAGTCTTTCTCTTTGTGTTTCCTCAGCTCCTACAAATGTAGCAGGTGTGCTTTACTGAGTGAAAATTCAATCTCCCTCATGGAAATTGACACTGAAGTCGATGCCAGATAGTAGCAAGAGAGAGAAGAGGTAGCAGTGAGCCAGGAAAAAGAAAAAACTGCCAGGAAAGAATAAAGGTTGGTAAACAGTGAAGTGTGAAGTCTTTGGGTTAAAGGGACATGGCTCAAGAGAAGGAAAGTTAGAATAAATTTGGGAAAAGGAGGCAAAACGTACAAAATAAAAGTAGAGCTGGAGGGATCTTCTTTCCTTCTTACATGTACCCATTTATTCATCAAGTATTGAGCATCTAGTATGTGTCAGACACTCTTCTAGGAGTCAAGGATACAGGGGTGACCAAAACATACCAGTTCTTGCCATCATGGAGCTCATATTGTAGTGAGGGAAGATAAGGAGATGGAGATGATGGGCTGTTGGATACAGATGTCAGATTGAAAATGCATCTGCTTTTACTCCCTCCTGAGACCCCACAGAATGAAATAAAGGCACTTTTTAAGGCATAGATACTCATGGATAAGACAAAGGGACAAGGAGGTGACAGGACTGAGGGGGAAAGCTGGAAGGCAGACTTGAGAAGTTTACATCCTCAGTGGGTAGAGGAGAAAGCTGAGAACCAACCCAGTTTACATACATCACCTCCCAATGTGCAGGAAGTGGTATGCCGGGTGAATCTGGAATAGTGTGTGTGTGTGTGTGTGTGTAGGGAACAGAAGATAAAATAAAGATCACCAGTTTGGAGTCAGCTCTCCAGACCCTCTTGTCTTTTCCACAGAGAAGAGCCAAACCTCTCTGGCAGGATGATGAAACCATATTCTCTGGAGAAGACTTCCTGCCCTGTTGAGGATGGCGGACTGGACACAAATCAGAGGATTAAGTGAGTATATGTATACTGGATGCTGAGGCCCTCTTTCTCCAAGAATGATGGCAGCCAGGCCTATACCCACCATCAGGAGTTTGGAGAAATGCTCTCTGGAGAGCCTGACCATTTCAAGAGAGTAATACCTAAAGACACTGATATTAGAGTTTTCCAACCAAATAGTGCAACCTGATCACACCATAGAGTGAAACTCTGTAGTTAGCAAACCCCACCTGTCTATTCAGAGCTATCAATCAGCATTTTGTTCCCTTTTCCTCAGAGGAGCAGATGGCCAAGGATTACTAGACATCTGAGGACAGGTTCTCATAAGAAAGACCAAATGAAAACCAAATGCATGGGAAAAAGCAACCTGGAGGAAACAGACTATGTAGGTAGAAGAAAACTTGTAAGAGAGAGGGAGAGGAAGGGAGAAAACTCATTAAATGCTTAAAGAGATAAAAGATATTGCAACTTGGGAATAAGAACAGGATGCTACTTAAAAAAAAAAGTAATATTCAGAGGACAAAAAGGAGCAGCTGGAAATTAAACATATGATGGCAAGAATGAAAAATGCAGTAGAATAATTGGAAAGTTGAAGAAACCTCTCAAAAAAGTAGAATAAAAAAAAAGGGGTGGGTAAGTAGGGGAGAAAGGATGAGAAAATTAGAAGAGTAGCCCAGGAGGTCCAAATAATGGGGATTTGAGAAAGAGAAGAGAGACGACAAAGAGGGGGAGGACTGGCAAAGAAAGAATTCAATACAAACTCCTAGACTTGAAAAAATGTGAGTTTCTGGATTGAAAAGGCCACCAAGTGCCCATCACAATTGCACAAGGGGTGGAAATAGTTCCACACTCACAGCATCATGAAGTTTCAGGACACTAAGCTGAAGAAAGGGCTTAAAACCCAGACAGCAATAACATGTCACTTACAAAGGATCATTAATTAGAATGGTTTCTATTGAGAAACTTTGGGAGCTGGAAGACAATGGAGCAATGTCTTCCAAATTCTGAAGGAAAATGATTTCAGACCTAAAATTCTACTTCCGGCCAAATTATCAATGAGCTGTGAGGGCAGAAGCAAAAGCATTTTCAGATGTGCAAGGTCTCAAAAAATTTTTTTAAATAAATAAAAAAAGGAATGTGTCTTCCATGCAGCCTTGCCTGGGAAGCTTTTGGGGCATATGCTCCACCAAAACGCCAGAATAAACCAAGAAAAAACAAAGATGTCAGAGTTGGGAAACAGAGGGTGCCTAGGATGATGGTGAAGAGAAATTCTAGAAGTCAGCAATGTCCCACACATACAGGGAAACCATTTTATTATTATTTTTTGAAGAGTTTATTTATTTATTGAGAGAGAGAGAGAGAATGAGCAAGGGGGATGGGCAAAGGGAGAGGGAGAGGCAGACTCCCCGCCGAGCAGGGACCCAAGCCCCAGGGCCCTGGAATTATGACCTGAGCTAAAGGCAGACGCTTAACTGACTGAGCCACCCAGGCACCCCAGGGAAACCATTTTAGTTTGGACCATGTCAGAAGGTAAAGGGAGGATAGTGCTCCAAGAAATTAAAATGATGGGATACGTAATGTATTTGAATGCCTGTTGAGAACATTTAGGTCACTGGTGAAGTTTGGCTTTTTTTAGTGATAAGGACACAGAACTAAGGAAATAGTAAAATAGGAAACTATAAAATTAGTAACTCCAGGCAAACAGAAATAATTGTAAAGAAAAAGTAATAATATAATATTACATGATTCATTACATTTGCATAGTCATGGTTAAGTAACGCTGACTGTTGACCGATCCGTAAGTTCTGTATATTAAGAAGGCAGAGGGGTGGAAAGTGTGTGCTCCTGTGTGAGAGCAGAGGGAAGAGGGAGTCAAAATCCTCACCTTCCATAGTGGAAAATCAAGAGATAATGCCTAGAAGTGTTTGGTTCTGTTTTGTTTTGTTATGGATTTGGAAGCAATAACCAAAAAAAAAAAAAAAAAAATCAGTTACAGTTGTTGAAAGTGGTTGGCTTGAGTAGGGGGTATGGAAGAGGTAGGAAATGGCTGCTTTTCATAATAGATTTAGTTGGTTATTTAACTTTGTACACGATTAACTCTGAAGAAGAATAAGACCAAAAGAGGGGAAAAGGAAAATACTAGAAAGAAACATAGCAAAATACTAGTTTTTATCTCTGAGCTTATGGTAATGAATTATTTTTATTTTCTTATTTATATTTTTTCATATTTTCTCCAGCTTCCAAAACAAACATGGCCTAGTTTTTAAATCATAAAACACATATTTTAGGTTAAGGAGAGGGAGAAAGAGCTATAGTGAAAAGCAGCTTTGACAGGAGGATTTGGGAAAGCTTCACTGATCATGACATTTGGCTATATCTTTGAGGGAGGAAGAGCATTCCAGAAAGTTATGCAAAGGTCCTGGGGTGGGAATGTGCTTGAACCATGCCTGGTGCCTGTGAGGAAGAGCACAGAGGCTGGGTGTGTGCTAAATGTGGTGGTGAGAAGGTGAGGTCAGAGGGAGAGCTTGGGGCCAGCCCCTGTGGAATCTTACGGGGCATGTTAATGACTTTAGATTTTATCCTGACTGCTAAGGGAAAATGGCTGAGTTTTGAGGAGAAAAGTGACATGATTTGATTTGCATTTTAACAGGAGGATCACTGTGGCTGCTGTTGTGTGTGTGGGGGGAGGGGTTGTGCGGGGAGGGAAGAAGGGAGGTGGCAAGAGTGGAAATGGGAAGACCATTTAGGAGGCTCTTGCTATATGTAGTTCAGATGAGAGATTCTTTAGGGTTAAACACTAATGTTCAAAGAGTTTTTACTTTCTTTTAGCAGCAGAAACCTTTTTTCAAAGGAAATCTTACAGTGACCCCTCGTCTATAAAACATTAAAGTGAAGCATAAAAGTGAAGGGGCTTTAATTGAAGTAGGGAGGTGAGGGGTCCAGAGTCACCCCCCCCATCCTCTCCTCCCAGCCTCCTTGTCCTGGTGATCCCTGGGAGGTGTGCCTTTGAACCCAGGGTTCTGTAAACTCTGATTCCACCTAGCTCCCTCCTTTCATTGAGGAGGTCCAGTTCAAGGAGGAGTTAGACGAGCAGTGGGTTTGGGTAGGAGCACTTCCCAGGAGGGGTTCATGCTGTGGCAAAAGCTGGGGAGGTAGGAAAAAAGAATCACGCTCCATGCCCCTGTGAGGCAGAGCAATAACCAAGCATCTTCACTCCAGCTCAGGGCACTTCCCACTGCACATACTGCTTCTGGCGGCTTTTGGGCCAACTGCGTATGTCAGGCTTTTACCAGGTTTAGTGCCCCCTTCCCCCATCCCTTCCCAAGGGGACATGCTTTGACCCAACTAGAATCCATAAGGGAAGCTGGGGCAGGGCGGGGTGGGGCGAGAACCAGTGAGGACAATCGGCGAAGTCTCTGCTGTAGGGAAGATCTAGGCTCTTTCCAACTTTCCCCACCCCATGGTGTGTTAGTAAATTTGACAACTGCTCTCTGGAAGAAGGAAGGAAGGAAGGAAAGAAGGAAGGAAGGAAGGAAGAAAGAAAGGAAGGAAGGAAGAAAGGGAAGGAAGGGGGTAAGGATGGAAGGAAAGGGGGAAGGAAAGGAGGGAGGAAGGGGGAAGGAAGGAAGGAAAGGGGGGAGGAAGGATGGAAGGAAGTAAGGGGGAAGGAAGGAGGGAGGGAAGGAAGGAGGGACTGAAGGGGGAAGGGGGGAAGGAAGAGGGAAAGGTAGGGAGGAAGGAGTCAGGCACCTGATTTGTAGCACCTGCAGATTTCCATAGTGTAAATAGTTTCATCTGACAGATTTAATGGCAGCAACATGAAGACACTGAATGGGAGTTTGGGAAGTTGCCCAACTATATAGTATTCCGACCATAGAGATACAATAGATGAAATAACCTCATGATCTTAGATAATAGTAAAATCTAGTAACATAATTAAAAAGTGATGAATTTTGAGTATTTAGTTCCTTTACTTTTAATTTAACTTCTCGTGGCTATGTTTAGCAACTGGCTGGCACAATTTCTGAAAAGTTAACGGTCATCTCTTACCAGCCAATTGGAAGCAGCACCCCACTGCCCCGCCCCTCAAACAATCCCTCTGAACTTCAAATCAAGAATTTCAGTCTGCAGGTAAATTGTGGTACATCTATACAGAGGAACACCACACAGTAATAAACAGGAATGAACTACCGATGCACCAAAACCTCAAATGACACAGGCATTATGCCACATCAAAAGAGCCTGTATTAAAAGGTTACATAATGTATGACTTCACTTTTCTGATAGGCTTGAAAGACAAAACTATGGTGATGGAGAACAGATCGGTGGTTGTTGGGGGTTAGGGATGGCAAGAGGGAGTGACGAGAAAGAGGCAGCATGAAACAGGTTTTTGGGGTAATGGACTATTTTATGTCCTGATTCTGGTGAGGATTACATGAATTTATACATGTGTTCAAATTCATACAACTGTAGACAAAAACAGTTTTACAGTATAATAATTTTTAAAGTAGAACAAAATCAGCATATTGTTAAAAATAACAACAAACAGAATTTTAGTCTGAATTGGGCAAGCCATTCCACCGTTTTGGGCCTCCTTGGAATCTGCCATGAAAAGAGAGGTGTAGATAGTCAGGAGCTGCAGAATTAAATGCCTATGAGGGTTGCAGTGGGTAATGCAGATGGAATACAATAGGGAGTGGTGAGGACTTTGGAGAACTAGTGAGTTTCCACCTGTCTACATGGAGTAGCTACAGCTTCTGCCTCTGCTGATGGCTACCATGCTGGATCGTGGGCCTAGTTGGTCTCATCTTCTGAATTTTATGATAAATGAGGATTCTAGATTTTTTTTAAAGTAGGCTCCATGCCCATTGTGGAGTCCAACACAGGGCTTCAATTCATGACCTTGAGATCAAGACCAGAGCTGAGATCAAGAGTCAGACACTCAACCCACTGAGACACCCAGGCACCCCAGGACTCTGGATTTCTTCAAGGTGAAATTTTCTAATTTGTAAGTACTACCGGAACCCAACAAAACATGTATATGAATCATAATCAGCCTAGGGGCTACCAGTTTGCAGCTGCTGGACAGGATGCTTTGTACCATTTTTTAAAACTCTTTGGGGGGCATCTGGGTGGCTCAGTTGTTAAGCATCTGCCTTCGGCTCAGTTCATGATCCTAGGGTCCTGGGATCGAGCCCCATATTGGGCTTCCTGCTCAGGGGGAAGCCTGCTTCTCTCTCTCCCACTCCCCCTGCTTGTGTTCCCTCTCTCACTGCGTGTCTCTCTGTCAAATAAATAAATAAATAAATAAAATCTTTAAAAACAAAACAAAACAAAAAAACTCTCTGGGCCAGGATTGTAGGCCCCGATAAGCAGTTTCCTCATCAGAGAGTGCATCAGAGATTTGGAAGTAACTCTGAAGGTTCTTGCATCACTGAAAGTAAAATTAAACCCTGTTTTACCCCACGATTTAAAAGTTGTGCAATTAAAGTACTAAGTGTTGTTGTGGTTGTCAGAGTCCACTAATGTGGAAGAGGACCCAGTGCTGAAGTGGGCTCCGTGGCTCTGCTCCTTTTCCTGGCTGCCCTGCAGGAACACTTGGAAATGTATCATTTGGTCTGTTACAGATCATAGCCTCTCATAAATGGGCCTGACTTCTCTGCACACATTACTGATTTTGTGATGATGAGTGAGAATTGAGGCCATCTTTCATCCCCATTGCCAGACCATGATTGATGATCTTGCACACTTAGATTTGCACTTGGCACATAACAGGGGAAGGCCCATTATAAAGGGCTGAAAAATGGCATCAGAGAAGGAAACAACATGCATCTGGAGCACAAAGCTGGGGAATTGAGCATAAATGCTAGTAGGACAGATGAGCCATGAGTTGGAGGGCCTGGTCTCCGGCTGGAAGGATGGCTCCTCTCCCCTGTCCAGTATAATTACATTACACACCAACATGGTACACCATGGGAATAACCTTGTTTCAGTCTGTGGGGGTGGGCCTGGGGTTGAGAGGGGACTAGAAAGGGGCTTGCCTGAAGGTGCTTTAGTACTCAGGGTTGCATCCCCAGGACGCCCAGATCCAAGCTGAAAGAAAGCAATAGGAAGAAATCTGTGGATTCAGGAGTCTCACTCCTCGGGCCTCAGAACCCTTGAAGGGAAGTGGGACCTTTGCTTGCCAATGTGGCAGCCAGAGCTTTTGCTCAACATGGTTTCCCTTTCCCTTTTCATCTAATAACCAAAACTTGTTTTTTAGAGGGAACCTATTCCACGTAGCTTGGCAAGAAAAGTGACCTTTCTCTCCCTTCCAGAGGAGAGAGGCCTCTCTAAGCAGAGCACCCACAATTCTCCTAGCTTCAGTGATGAGTTCAGGGACAGACTTGTGACACTGGCTGGTATAATCTGAGTTCTTCCTGGGACTTGTGCTGGAACTAAAGAGAAAGAGGTACTTTGTCAGCATTAGCTTTGAGGATGATATAACCTAGAGCATCTGGCCCCATGTAGAAGAGTCTATGAAAGGAAAATTGAACTGATAAGTGCTATTGATTGAGCTCCTGGAGACAGTCCTACCTGAAGTCCATCTCTGAACTTTGTTGTTACAGGTGCTAATTTCCTCCTTCTTCCCTTCCTTCACCCTTCTTTTTCTTTTATCTTGGTTTGTTACGATTTCTGTCATTTGCAACCAGAAAGTTCTGATTAATATTTCACCCTATATAATGCTAAACAGGCTGATGTCACATATTGCATATATTAATATTAAATTTAAAATTATGTGAATATAAGATTTATTCATTCAACTCATGTGCCAAAACTATGCTAGATACTAGCAATCACATGAACAAGACAGACAATATGGTTGACCTAACTCCTAATGGCCTGATTAATATTAAATTAGATATTTTGTGACCGTAACATTCAAATAATTCACTTAGCTATTGCCTCCTATATGCCACGATAATGTCATGATAAAGGGTGAACAAAACAGATACGGTTGCTTTCCTCATGAAATGTTACTCCCTGTCCCTGTTCCCTTCTCGTCTATAGAATGAGTATAAGAGTCCCTAATTCCCAAGGTTTTTGTGACTATATGAGATATCTACAGTGCTTGGAATAATGTCTAGCACGTGGTCAGTGCCCAGTAAATGGTAGATTGTAGTTTTTAATACTGAACTTTTTGGATATTCAAGGTTTTTGTTTGTTTGTTTTTAAAGTTTGACCATTTTCTTTTGTACTGTAATAAGAAGTCAGTTTGGGGGTTAAATAATACTAGTTCATATCCTGCTTCTTCCGTTACTAATTAAAAGACTTCGGGTAAATCATTTAATTTCCCTGAGTTTCTGTTTGTTCATCTATAAAATGTAAAATGGAATAATCATACCTTCTTTGAGAAGGCACAGAGCAGGAACTTAATTATTATTATTAATCCATCCACAGAATATAATGATAACATTGCTTGAGAAAAATCATCTCAGAGAAAGCAGTAATAACTATTATTATTTTTGTAAATAGCTCTCAGAGTCTCCACCTAGCCCAGTTCTCATACTTTTCACCAAAATACTTCTGGGAACAGGAGGGGAGAAATTATCCTGAGGGTGGAAGTCTAAGGGACAGTAATGACCCACAGTGGCCTCCTGCAAATGAGAAATCAATTTGTCTAAACCTATCAAGTTTTTGCTTTCCAGTCTATGGTAAATTCAGGCCTCTTTTAATGTGAGGATGTTTTGAATGACCTCCCAGGTAAATTACTTTCAGCCCTCTTCTCTCTATCTGATAGGCCAGTAGGAAATGTCTGGTTTAACCTGGGCCTTCATGTGGGCCCACCCATCCTACTCACCCCTCACTGCCACCCAGCAGGGATCTGTGCCCCATTTTGAGAAGCACAGCCTCAGTGCATTCTGAGTGACAGTGGGCTTGGAAAGGATGTCCTACTCAATGCTGTGTCATAAAGGGGTGGGCTCCCAAGACACCCACAGGCCCGGGGTGAGAACAGGGGTGAGTGGACTCAGGTCAGCCTCTCTCTGCCTAATTTGGTAAATTTGTACTAGAGGCAACATATATTATGTAGTTCTGTCACCAAGATGATGAAAAGGCAGGATAAAGATGTGGAGGAGTACATCAGTCAGGGCCATAAATCCTAAAGGACTATTCCCCCCCACCAGGCTGTCCTGGAAAGATGCCTGCAGAGGGAGAACCAGATACCACCAACCAAGCATGAGAGTCAGTAGGCTGAGGAGGGGGTCAGCAGAGCAAGGAAAGTAGGCAGCTTGGTCATTGAGAGTGAATTGCATGCATTTGGGGAGTAGGGGTGATGAAAAACTTTAGGATTGGGCACCCCACCATCTTTTAATATGATCAGGGTGAGACAAACGAGCATCGAATTTGCTGGAGTTGACCTGGAGCCGGCTGCATGGGCCATATGGTTTCTCTGACCCATAAAAGTCACTAAGTGAGGAAGTAATTTATTGCTGGAGATCACTGTCTGCCCCAGAATATCCTGGTGTGTTCACTTCATTGTTTCCTTAATATGGGAATGGGAGAGGAGCCGGGTAGTGAGCGGGGTGGGGGTTGGAGGGCAGCAAACGGCTTTGGGTTATTTGCTGGAACAGTTGGACCTCCTTTGCTGGGGAGGAGGGAGACTGGGAAGTCTGATGCCTGGGCCGCTCGGCTGCTCTGTTCACTGGGGTTTTTCCTGCCCAGCAGCGGAGTCACCAGTGGGAGAGGGAGAGAGCTGGGAACCTAAAGAGGGAAAAGGGGTCATGAACATCAAATGAATAACTTGGGATTTGCAGTCTGAAGAGAGGACATTTCATAAATGGCAAATCATTCCAGAGCCTGGGGGAAAAGAGGCCAATATGTCTAATGAATTGGTGCCATAAAGGAGAGGGCTGTTTCCTCCCCTAAACACTGCCAATGAAGAAACATCAAAACAATAGCTGGTGACAACCTTCCAGGGAAGCAGATTCCTTTGCGAGGGGAGCTACCCTGTTTAACAATGAGCCTCCGACAAAGGCTCCGGAGCTGAGCTGGAGGACCCTGGCAGGAGCCTTGAAACTTTGCTGGTACAATTGAGAGTCTTTTCTTTCTTCTGCTTCTTCTCTTGTTAATAGCCCCAGGCTTCACAGCAGCATTATTTCAGAGCAGATATCCTGGGTTTCTTACCTAGGTCTTATCGGGAGATGTCATCTGTATGAACTTGAAATAGGAGCATTGCTCCAACACCTGTGTGATCTGCTTCTGCTTTTAGTGTAAAAACACATGTTCTGACACTAAGAACATTTCTGACTTTCTGTTTTTCAGGCTGTGTGAAAACAGATTCTGCTGAGCTGCTACCTGGGCGTTAAAAAAAGAAAAAGAAAGAAAAAAAAAAGCTTCCTTAGAGGATTCCTGACTTAGCTCTGGTAATTTTAACCATCACATGGGCTAGATGAACTCTGGGATCATTTGTTAGCCTTTGGGCAGGTAGGATTTTAAGAAGTTAGGCCCACATGAAAATGCTCAAATAGTACCCAGAACAAACATTTCACATGGGCCTATATAGCCCACACAACCCATAAGACTTCTGTCTTCTCTCAGACTGAATCATGCTAGCCACATTCTTTTGGATCCCTTCCCATGATCTTTCCAGCTTTGGTAACCAAAGAACTAGGTACCACCTAGAAGGGTTTGTATCTGGGAAGGAAGAGAGAGAAATCTGGAGGAGAATACAAGCTCCAGTCATACTCTTAAATGACAGCCATTTGTCCTCCAAGACTGGTCTGGAAAGGAGGGGTGCTAGGAGTCACATGTAGAACTCAGAAGAGAGGGGTGAGGTGCTGTGTGTCCTGTGTGTCTGCTTTAGCATTGCAGTCCTACAATCTTGACCTTCCCAGTGAAATCGTTTTGTTTTATGAAAAGATCAGGGACTGTGGAATCAGGTGACCCAGGTTTAAATCCCAGCTATATGGCTACCAAGCTGTGTGACTTTGGGCCACTCTCTTAACCTCTCTGGGCCTTTAGTCTCCTAAGCTCTAAAGAAGGGCTCATCATACTTATTTCAAATAGGTTGTTGTGAGGATCAAAATCTGGGGCATGTTGGGAAGAAAGTGGGATGAGTCCTTTGTTTGTGGTCCAGCAGGGGCTCCCTCTCTCTCTCCATAATACAAGAGATGCCATGGCCCCACTCATTTAGGCCATTACTTCCTAACTCAAAAATCATGTCCTTAAAATTTCCTTCTCCCCAAGTTCTTCTTTCTGTGGGTAAATTTTCAAAGGCTTCTCTTAAAGTCTTTGGAAGGGATAGCATCCATTAACACTTTAGCTTGAATTAGTTTAGGAATGAGCTAGATTGATGAAGACAAAGAAGGAGAAACATAGCAGAGAGAGGTATGGAAATAACTGAAGGCTTTTCCGGGACAGGGAGCTCCATTCCTGGCTGTGACAGAGGGGAAGTATACAGCAGGGCGGGACTCAGGGCAATGTTGAGGAGCAAGGAAGAAATTGAAAAATCCAAGAACCATTAGAAGATGGGAAGGGAGTACAGAGGAGGCAATGACGGGCATAGAGTGGCTGTTAGCCCCAGGTAGGAGGGACCACTCTTCCCCTGAGATACAGAGAAGGGAGCAATCATGGAGGCTGAGGAGAGAAGGAGACTGGCAGAAGTGGTTCAGTGGGCAAAGGGTGAGGCTTTGGAGATAAGTAGCATAGATGTGTTCCTTTCTGGGACATGCACCATCTGATCTTGGGCAATCTGTGTATTTCCAGTGATATATCAGTTACTACATCTATAAATGGGGATGGTATCTAATTTGAAGAGCTGACTCAAACAGATACTGCAAAATACCCAGAACATGCAGGCTCTCAACAGACAGCCCACTGCATATCATTGTCATTTTCATTGTCTGCTGGGTAGCCTGGGGACTTGATGAGAGGGACCAGTGTTTAGAGGAGTCACTGTGGGATAGTAGCAGTAAAAGGAAGCAAGGGCTCAGTGGAAGTAAGACCAGAGTAGATTAATAGTGGACCAAGTTCATGGTGCCTGGTGATGTCCAGCAATAGCCCCAGCCCCAAATTAGAACTACACAACACAGAACTGGGTGAGGGGATGGATCTAGGCCTGGGACCTGATGTTCGGACCCAGCAGATGGTTACAGAAGGATGGGAAATAGGTTGCTCCCGTGCTCTGCACCGCTGACAGCTGCACAAGGGGAAGGCAGATGGGTCGAGTCCAGAGAGGTCTTGGTGATGATGAAGAGCTGATGCCATGGTGGAAGGATGCTGTCAGAAGGGAGAGACCTCAGCTGGGCACTGAACAGGGAAATAGCCCAGAAAAACCAATGTAAAATGAGGCTGTAATGCAGGGACTATGGGGTCAAGAGGTCTGATGTGTTGTCAATAGGGATGTGGAAGTACTGAGAATTCCTTCATGGCTAGAAATAATATGGACTGCAGTTATCCAGGAATGAATAACTGGGTCATGGGGAGGGTCAGTAATCAAGAAAAGCCATAACGTGAAGAGGCCTTGCTAGCTCTAGCAAGTCCACCAGGGAGAAGGATAGGCTCTGATGGAAGAATGGAGAACAAGCTCTTGAATGGACACGCCCATATTGTGTTTGGCTTGCATATTATTTAAGAAAAACCTGAGCCAACATTTATATATTTTTATGAAAAAAGAATCTTGATTTCTGACTTCTGCAGAAAAGTAGGATTATCTGGAAATCCTGTGTCTATATTCATTTTATGTCAACACTTTACTATCCCCATTAGAAGGGGATGTGATTTGTCAGTTTGTCACACTCCCCACCATTCCCTATTGATCCCCAACACTGAGGTTAAATATCATTTGTTATTTATCCTTGAACTTTCCTTTGGTTTCTCTATGGTAGGAAAATATATGTGTACAGAAATATGCATGTGGAGGCATTTGAGTTTGTGAACTTGATTTGGAACAAAGGCTGTACCAATGAAGCTAGGCCTTGATCCAGTGACAGAAGAGGGGACCCTAGTTGTTCTAGGAGCACCTTGTGACCATACTGCCAGGTTAAAAAGGGGCACAGGGAGACAGAAGTAGTGTGTCAGAAAGGACTGAAAGAAGGTAAAGAAATGTTATAAAAATAAGAAAACCATAATTCCTAGGGTTACTTACTTGGGTCCCTTGAGAAACTTGTTTATTCAAAGTGGTTGAACCTAGCTCCCTGTCATGAGGACTGGGCCACTGGGAATGAGGGCTTTGTGGCAGGTCCTTCTGGTTGCCTGTCCAGAGGGGGAACTATGAAGTCCCTACTCCATCTACTTCCTTGCTGGCAGAACTTACCTTCTGCTATAGGAGTGTTTGAAAATGTCAGATTTTCCATTTTCTGGTCTTCCTTACAACTAAGGTTTAGGCACTACTGTCTTAGTCTGTTCTGGCTGCTATAACAGAATACCACAGAGTGGGGGGCTTATAAACAACAGCCATTTACTTCTCACGGTTCTGGGGGCTGGAAAGTATAAGATCATGGCACTGGCACCTTCGCTATCTGGTAAGAGCCTGCTTCCTCATAGACAGTGCCCTCTCACTGTGTGCTCCCGTGGTGCATGGGGGTGGTGGTGGGGAGGCAGCTTTCTCGGGCCACTTTTAGACCAATCATCCCATTCATGAAGGCTGTGCCTTGACCCAGTCACCTCCCAAAGGCCCCACCCCCTAGCACCATCACCTTGGGGGTTAGAATTTCAACATAGGAGTTTTGGGGGGGACACAAGCATTCAAAACACAAACAAGTTTTGGGGGGACACAGGCATGTGGCTCAATTATGGCCAATGGGACTTGAGAAAAAGTTTCTTGGGGAACTTTGGGGAAACATTTTCTTCCCTAATTAAGCATGGCCATGAGAGGGAGCATTCATTTTCGTCAGCCAGATGTTGTTGTGTTCACTTAGCATGCCTTAACCATGACACCCATCTTGTGTGCATGAGAGGACAAACCAAATGAGCTAGCCAGCATACATTCTGAGACTGGCAGTGTGGAAAGCTGCCAAGAACCTGGGCCCTTGATGACATTTTTGAGGCACAGAAACAGCGTTGAACCATCCACCTCTGGAGTATTTTACGTGCAGTAATACAGTTTCGTCACTGTTTAGGCTACTTTAAATTGGATGTGCTGTTACTTGCGGCTAAAAACATTGTAAAGGATAGAGACTTTGTCCAGAGCTGGACTTATTAATGGGGATACAGGCCAGTGAGCTGGGGCTACTCCCAGCAACTGGATAAACACAGTGTTATTTTCCCAGTGGATCCATTTAACTTGATGACAGTTCAAATAGTATTTCATATGGAAACAAGCATGGATAATATTGGTATAGAGTACAAAATTCTTAAGATAAAATAGGAGTCTTGAGGCTACTTCCAGACAAGGACCCCAGAAGCTTGGGATATCATAAGATATAAATACATAGTATTTCTCTTTCTGTTGAGCACGAGACATAAAACAATTCAAATTAAACTGCAGTTAGAAAGATTAAGTTAGACACAGGGAAGGATTGTATCTATTATGTTTATTAAAGGGACCCTAAATTGGAAACGGGACAGATCAATGGAATGTCAGAGCTTTGGAAGTTTTAAAGAGAGGAGTATTGTGGTTTCAAATGGAGTTTTGCCTGGACTAGTTTTCTCCGCTTTCTAGATCCTTGTCAATGTCTTGCCATTGTTTTGTATTTGTGAAGAATAATTTTTTTTTTCTTAGATGATGATTGCATTCCAGACCCTCCAATGTTTCTTTGGTGATTTATCCTTTGTTTTAATGTAATGTGCTACTCAAATACTGCCCTGGAGTTTTCATTTAAGTAGTTAATGTGAATGAAAGGAGAAAATAGCCAGGAGTCAGCCAAATGTTGACACAGATTGTAAATACCTGTAGGGAAAGTATTTAAGCATTTCCGATAGGAAGGATACTGTAAATTTTACATGCAAGGGCTCTGCATCAAAGCCCAAATCCCAGCTTTTCTTCCCACTTTGTGACTTCTTAGACAGGGTCAGCACAAAGAACCCACTGTTTCCACAGGCATTTACATCACCACTCTATCTTGTTATTCCTGACTTCTTGCCAATCATATTGAGAATTTCTTAAGGGGAGTAAAAAAAAAAAAAAAGAATAACCAAACCAGATTTGCCTCCTTGACAGTGAAGTATAGAAAGACAAAGCTCTCTCCCAGGAACAGGCTTTTCTTTTCTTTTTCTTCTTTATTTTAGCTGTATATTTGAACTTGACACTCTGCCTTTGACAACCCCTGGAGTCTGAGCCAATGAAAAGCTGAGTCAGTTTTTTCATCCACAGCTCAAACTCACATTATTTTTTTTTTAAACAGGAATTTTGGAGAAGAATTGGTTTAGGGAATAGGCCCATCACACTTCTTCACCGGGTTACAAACCCATATTCCAGGCCCGCAGACTGAGAATGTGGTTGCTTCTTTTACTTCTGTTAGCAATGGCAGACACAATGGGCAACAGCAGGAGGGTGGAAGGAGAGATGGGAAAGTCTCCTACAATCTGCGTTCCAGGGACATCAATGCCACCTTTTGAGAAAGGTGTATCTTGTGATAGGCTGTTTGTCCAGGCTAGACTTGCTCTGTTCTGCTCTAGCAGTTCTCTGCTCTAGCCTTTAACCTCTCAGTAAGCTAGAATGAATCCTTCTTCCTTTATCCATGCATTTAATCTTGCAGCAGATTGATTAAACACCTAATCATTGTTGCAATAGCTGGCATTCTATGAAGACTTTGTTTGCTATTTCTCGGAGGAGTGGAGGGGAGCAGTTAAGAGCATGGAATCTGAAGCCCAGTTGTTTGGGGTTGAATCTCGGCTAACCGAATGACCTTGGCCAAGTTCCTAAACCTCTGTAGGTCCTTGATAAGAGCATCCCACTAGCTTCTTGTGAGGACTGAATGAGGTATGTTATCCTTAAAGCTCAGCCCAGTACCTGGGAGGACAGGAGCTGGTAAATGGTTATTGTTAGAATCATTGCCAGTGGTGTTCAGGAACTCACAAACATGGTGGCCCTTCCCATGGAGCTCTTCTCCTTTCCTGAGTATTTTCTTACCTTTTTTCTTTCCTGAGCCATTCTCTGCGCACCTCAGTGATTTACCAAGTGAATATTCAATACCTGCCAGGAGCTCTGCACTGTGTTTAGTGTTGTGGGGTGACAAAAAGACTGGGTGTCATTGGGTCTTCAAGGGGCTGCTGCCTGAATGGAACCATATGTTGACACACACAATGCCAGGCAGGACTTAATGTATGCTGATTTGTGTGCTAACCACTGGGAGGGAGCCAGGGGGAGTTAGCATGTTAGGAAGGGAGTGGAGAAGGACTGGATTCCACCCTGGTCTACAACAGAACCCTGGATAAGTCACTGTCCCTCCTGGGGCCTCACTTTCCCCATCTGTAATACCAGAAGATTGGTCAACAGTTTTTAAACTTTTTAGGCCAGGAACCACAGTAAGAAGTGTCCCCAGTTTTACATCGTGACCCTCAGAACTACATACATAACTGAAACAATAGTTTTATGAAACAAGAATTACCATTACTATGTGAAATTCCCTCTGTTTTCTATTTTTAAAAAATGCTGATCATAACCCTTTATATTGACTTCCTGATCCCCTAATGGTTCAGTTTGAAAACACTGGACTGGATGATCCCTAAGGAGCATTTTAGCCTAAACTTTCCATAATTTTAGATCTACATGGGCTGTTTGATTTAAGAGAAGAAGGAATAATTAATCTCCCAGGGTGGTGACTGGCTAGAGCCCAGCTAGATTAATCTAAAAAAAATTATATGTATATGGTTGGCTCCCATTCCAGCTTTCTGGAATTCAAGGACATAGTCTAATGGAAAAGAAGAGGCTAATTGTTGGGATTCATTTGCTGGACCATGATGAGGGTGTGAACAGTTACATTGTGCATTGCTCATCTGAATTGGGTTTTCATTTGTGGAGAGAGAAGAAAGAATCCTGTCATCAAAGTTTGCTCCTGCTCTCTGAAGTATGGGAATTCTGGAAAGAATCCACTCTCCTCAGGAAAAAAAAAAAAAAAAAAGCCAGCTTGTTTTAATCCCTAAATGGTTACAGTCCTGTGAATTAGGACTTGGGAAAAAGAACTTCCCTGCCTATGTAAATGTTTGTTTTTGCTCTAATGTGTTTGTCCATTTGCTTGACTGCTCAGGAGATGGCCGTCTAGAAACACAAGCTTCAGGAGAACTTAAAAACCAGAACAAACAAAACCTGCCACCACAACCCCCCAGACAGAAAAACTAACCTGCGACCACCAAATGCAACATCCTCAGGCTGTCCTCTAGTTCACGTTTACAAGAGAAAACTCATATCCCAGTGGGCCTTTCAGGACTAGGCTCTGTACAAGGGCTTACAAACACCCAGGCATTTCAGTGAAGCACCTTTGTATTATCCTGAATCAAATCAATTAGAAGACTTCTCTACTTATTAATTAATTAATTAAAACAGATGCCTCTCTCTTGCCCTTTGCACCCTAAGGAAACTTCTGGAATTTTCAGTGACTCTGAGATCGATGGCTTTTTTTTTTTTTTTTTAACAGCTTGAGACTTTCAAAGTACTTCCGTGAGCAAAGCCTGATCAGCACTTGCAGAGGCAGGCCCTTTGGGAAAATGTCAGCCCGAAGTTTCAGGGATGCAGACTTTGGCTTAAAGAAGTCAAGGCTGCTTTTCTGTTTTTTCTAACTGTTGTCTGGCTTAGATTTTGGTCAAGAACACAGAATTCTGAATCGGTGGGTTAAGCAAGTTCGTGAACCTTCCCTGCCTCTGTAAAACAGTTAATAATAGTATCAAGGGGCACCTGGGTGGCTCAGTCAGTTAAGCGCCCAATTCTTGGTCTCAGCTCAGTTCTTGATCTCAGGTTTGTGAGTTCAAGCCTCCATGTTGGGCTCCATGCTGGGTGTAGAGCCTACTTAATAAAAAATAGTATTGAATTTATAGGATTAAATTATTTAACACATATACCATGTGTGGAACCACTGGTAGGTTAGTCAGTAGAGAGCAGCCTCTAGTTTTACTGTTGATCTACACACTATCCTAGAAAGAAGGTGGAAAAGTCAAAGACAGAGATGGCAAGAATGGTGCTGAAGGAGGTACTACTTGCCTAAAGCCATGTTGCAAGTCCAGAAGGATGGAACCAAGATAGTATTTTGGCTCCTCTGTCCCAGCCCATCTGTCCAACTGGGGCATGGGAGGGAGGTAGCCATGCAGTCTTGGTGAAAAAGGGTCAAGGGTGAGGTCTTTAGGAAATGGGGATAGAGACACCAACCCTGAAGGGTTACTAAAAAGATAAACTAGAGGATGGAGCCTTTAATTGGAACTTGGCACATAGCAGGGCTGGATAAATGGTGAATCTAGTAATAGCCTTCTCTTACCACAGCTTCACCCCTTCATCAGAACTTCAGGTTTTCTGAATTCAGACCCATTCTCCAGGTAAGGAAATGGCAGTTTGCTGGAATACAATGGTCTGTTTTAAGGCAGCTCAGATGTTTATCTTATTCCAAAATTTACCTTATTGAATAGGATTTAGGTGGCTTATTTTTCTATTCCCCTGGGGAGTAAGGTTTCACTGTGTTAAGTTGAATAGCTTTTAAATGAAAAATGGATAAAACCTGAGAGAAAACCCTCTTTTGACCCAGGGGAGAAAAATGCTCTGGCAAAATCTGGCTGGGATTCTTCTCCACCCACAACCTTAGGGGCAGGGAACCCAAGGGAAAGCTGGAAGGAGTTAGGATTGTCTGAAATAACCACAGAGGTTTAGCAGGAACCCTGTCCAGGCTTGTGGCCAGGGACATCTGGGATGTTCTAGCATTTGATTGCATATCAACGGATGGTAACTTGTCCTGAGTGCAGAGCAGCTCTTGATTCCCAAGATACTGGGAGGCAGGGAGGACACTCAGCCTCTTCCACCCGACCTGAGCAATTTCATTTGTTCTCTTTAGTTGATGTGTGTCATGAGCACACTATGAAGGTGCACACACGAGTTGTGTCTTTCCACAATGGCAGCTTTATTCAATCATAAAGCAAAGTTAAATCACAATGATAAAGCAGGTTCAGGATTCCAAACTCAATGACAAGTCACCATGGGATTAAACTTGGCTTCTTACACAGCATACAGAGCAGGACAGAGACAAGCCACACAACAAAGATAACAGAAGGGCGCAGGAAGTGAACGAACCCAACACAAAGTCAGTCTGGGGGCGTGCAGTTGAGATAAGGCCTCACCACTTACTGCTTCTGATGTTCACGCAGGGAAGGCCCTCGGTTCTGTTTGGAGATCCATCGGGCAGAGCCTTTGGCAGCAGTTGCCTTTTTTAAGTGGTCAGACATAGAGGGGTCATGTCTGAAGAGTCTGACAGTTTGTTACCCAAATCCTTCCCTTTTTAAAGGGATTTCATCAGTTTTAGGTGTCTGCAGATCTCTGTTCTGCTTGTTTTCAGTTTTGGGTGTCAGCTGACTTTGGTCCCACGATATCTCCTAGCTGCAGTTACCTTAACTGCTTGCGTCATTGCTTGACCGGGCCCTTGCTTGACCCAGGCCCCTGCTTGACATAGGCTCCTGCTTGACACAAGAGACTCCATTTTGCTCTCTACAATGGGGGAGCCATGGGCAAGTGGTGCAGGGAGACAAGAGTGGAGTTGTGTCAGACAGTGGGCATTCTTCTAGTCTGTACCTTTCCTGCAAGCTGAGGCTGTGTGAAAAGAGAAAGTAGGTCATGAGAAAAAAAATCTCAACACAACACTTAAGTATAGTACTAGCAAAGCCCTTCTCCCCCAGACTTCTACCTTCAAACATGAGAATTTCCTCAGTGATATTTGAAAGTCTCCCATCAGCACAGATTTGCTTATTTGTTTTGTCCAACCCATAGTGTCTATTGAGAACTATGTGCCAGGCACTGTCACAGACACTGGAGATATGAGAATGAAAAGATGGACAGGTTTGATGGCATTAGAAATAATAACAAAACTCTGATGTAGAGAAAGATGGTACAAACAACATTAAAATTAATAAACAGAGTAAGAGAAAATAGCACTATATATTCCAATTATCAGGTTAATATCCATGATATGTAAAAAAGCACTTATAAATCAATAAGAAAAGATACACTCAATAGAAAAAAGGGCAGAGAATAGAAACAAGTTATTTCCAGAGCGCCTGGTGTCTTAGTCAGTTAAACATCCAACTCTTGGTTTTGGCTCAGGTCATGATGTCAGGGTCATGAGATCAAGCCCCACATTGGGTTCCATGCTCAGTGTGGAGTCTGCTTGAGATTCTCTCTCTCCCTCTCCCTCTGCCCCTCCTCCTCCCACTCACACACACACTCTCTCTCTAAAATAAAAATAAATAAATAAAATCTTTAAAAAAAAGGAAAAAGAGACAAGTTATTTCAAGGAGGGGGAACTGCTTGCCTTGGACTCAGAATTTAGCCAGGGAGAAACTCATTCACAAGTGGTAAGTGCTACAAATGGAAATAAGTACAGAGGAGTTACATCACCTGTGCATTAGTTTCTGAAGTTAAATGGTAGCAAAAATCAACTGAGTAAAAATTACCCTTAATAGATCCCTTAAATCCCCAATGTACTGTTTACCTGATATTGTGTATATAAACCTTTACCTCTTGGCATTTAAGAAGCACTTGGAGAAACTAAATGAAGGAACAGAAGGAATACAGAGGTCTGGAGATTCAATCGATTCCGCTCTTAAAGACAGTGGAGGGATATAGGCCAGTTTGGGGCCTGCTGGGTTTGAGGTGCCCTGGGGACCTCTGGCTGGAGCTGTCCAGCACAGTTGTACACATGGCTTTAGGCTTAGCTCAGAGCTGGGAAGAGAGTATTAGGACATTGCATTAAATCATTTGTTCCTGTGAGGAGAAGCGCCTAGACTGGGAGTAAGGAGACATGGCTTCTTTTGCTCAGTGAGGTCTTCTTCCCTGGAGAACTCACCTCTAAGATGTGAATGATCTTATCAACACCCTCCTGTCTCTCAGGCGAGAACTGCTGGAGACTCCTGCTTGACTGCTTTTCGAGTAAGTGGCCCCATCGCCACACAGGATTTAGAGATTTTGGATGGCTAGAGGTAGGAGTTGGGGTAAGGGGGAAAAAGACACACCATAGCTCCTTCTGGCTGCCTGTGTAGTGTGGCCTCCTTCAGGGCCCTCAGGAACCGAAGTGGAGACTCTCAGACTTCATTGTCCATAAAAATTATCTGGGAGTTTATGAAACTGCAAAATCATGGGCCCTATCCTCAAAGACTTTGAATCTGCATTAGTTTAGCATAAGGTCCTAGAATCTGCATTTTTAAAAAATTTTATTTATTTGAGAGAGAGAATGAGACAGAAAGCAGCATGAGTGGGGAGAGGGAGAGGGAGAAGCAGACTCCCCTCTGAGCAGGTAGCCTGATGTGGGGCTCCATCCCAGGACCCTGGGATCATGACCTGAGCCGAAGACAGACACTTAACGACTGAGCCACCCAGGCACCCAAAATTTGCCATTTTTTAAAAAAAATTTTATTTATTTATTTTTAGAGAGTGGGAAAGGGCAGAGGGAGAGGCAGAGAGAGAATCTTGAGCAGACTCCCCGTGGAGCACAGAGCCTGACACAGGGCTGGATCCCACGATCCTGAGATCATGACCTGAACCAAAATCAAGAGTTGGCTGCTTAACTAACTGAGCCACCCACCCAGATGTCCCCAAATTTGCCATTTTAACCATTTTAAAATGTTCAACTCAGTGGCTTTTAGTACATTCACAATGTTATGCAAACATCACCACTATCTAATTCCAGAACATTTTCACCACCCTGAAAAAGAAACCCCTTATACATTAAGTGGTCACTTCCCCTGTCCCCTTCCCTGCAACCACTGGCAACCACTAATCTGCTTTCTGTCTGTATGGATTTTCCTATTCTGGAAATTCCTATAAATGGAATCATACGATGTGTGGCCTTTTATGCCTTACTGTCACTTAGCACAATTCTTTCAAGGCTCATTCATGTGGTAGTGAGTATCTGTGCTCCATTCCTTTTTATGGCTAAATAATATTCCATTGTAATAGATATGCCAATTTTTTTTTAATCTGTTTATGAGATAAAGGACATTTGGGTTGTTTCATTACTCTTCTTAAAAATATTCTTTTGTACTGTGTGTAGCTTATAGCCACCTCAAATTCTTTTGTAATAAGGCAGAACTTGGTTAGGCAATTAAAATTTATCCATATGTCTATATATATATATAGCTGCATGTAAGACTCTGTACAGCAACCAATACAAATAAAATGCTCTCATCATTTCTGAGCTCAGATAATAAAATGTGGTTTTTAATTATTCAGCAAAGTAGTGATCTATCATTTGTGGCCAGTTCTGAGTCTCTCCTGGGTCCCCACATGTTGCTTAGTGGTCAAGACCACCTGAAGATGTGATCCGCTTGTCCTGGTGATGACTGCTCACCTGACCCACTGCCACTCACCAGCACAGACACTGTTCTTGGAGGCAGGAACAAGAAAGGGAGTGGAATTGAACCACTTTTCCCAAGTCCATTTTACAACCATGGATGGGTTTCAATTAAAATGAGGTCATGGGCTATTAAGATGACTGTGCAGGCACTGGGGTGGGTGAATCACCTGTGCATGTGAAATGCCCATGGCTGTTTGGTAGAACTCGGGCTCCAGTCTCTGTTTGCTTCTGTAGGTGGGTTTAGGAGTGGGCAGCAGAAGCATCATTGGGAATGAATGTGCTCTGTGGGCATCCAAGATCACCTCTCTTCCTCCACCCTCCCCCTTGTCTGGACTCATAGAACAAAACCATGTGAAAACAACTGGAAAAAGGTGCCATGCTTCAGTTGGTTATGTTCTTGGAGATCTTAGTTATATGCAGCACGGTGAACCAGACCTTGATGGTGGGAAATGAGGATGGGGTTAAGGCAAGGATGTGCAGTGGGTGTCTTTAGGGCCACCCTACTTGGTCAGTAGTTCTGGAGGGCAGCCGAGGAGGCCAGGAGAGATTCTGCCTGGCTGCCCTTGGCTGTTGTTGATGGCTGTCCTACTGTCCTAGAAACATGCCAAGAGAGACTGGGGGCGCTGGGCTGCTCTCTGAGAACAATGACAACAACAACACTGTGTCTGAAATCAGTTCAAGACATGCAAGGATGGGCCAATTTCCCCATGGCTTTTTTTTTTGGGTAGGGGGATGAGCCTATCTGGGGGCACAAATTCCTAACCTTTGAATTCTTACCAGAAAGTGTGACTGTAGTCCTGTGATGAGGTCACTCAGAGCCCCTTGGTAGATGCAGAATTCCAGGCCGACTGAATTGAGCAACTGGCTCCAGTGGGCATGGTTTTATTCTCTGATGATCTATGGGACTGTCCTGCCTGGTAAAATGTACTTCCTACCATCCCATCCTCCACCCTCACCACCCCCCCAACCCTGGTAACTTGGTGAGCAAGGAAGGGCTGCAGCAGAAGAGGGTCTGCTGATGTTGGGCTCATTGGGTTGGTTAGGTTGGGTCTCTGACCAGGTGAGAGACGTCAGAGTTTGGATTCTTTAGAGGTTTAAGCTAGACCGTGGTTGTTTCAGATCTGGGTTGCAGGTCTCATGAGAAGTAAAAGAAATTATTCCAATTCCAGTGGGCCCAAGGTGGGGACAGCGGGCCAGAAGTAGGCTCACGTATGCATATAATGTACATGTGTGAGTACACATGTATGCTGACTGTGGTGTGTATGTATACATATGGGGTTTGTGTTTATAGAGTGTGCCGGGTGTGTTTATGTATTTGAGACCAGTGTGCAGATATGAATGTGAGCAGTGGGGCCCTAAGCACCTGTATGGACGTTGGTGTGTGAACTGGCAGGTGAACAGTGGTGTTTGGGTTGTGGGTTGGGCTGCTTGTGAACTTGTCCCTCACATGTGGTTGAGGCCAACTGTGCTCAGTACCCTGTCTTCCGACAGTTGCTGTTCTCAAGGGCTGTTAGGAGTTGAGAATCTGGGGTTGCATTTAGACCTTTCTAGGGTTGCACTTACTGAAATTAATGGAGCAGTGAAACCTACTGAGAGAGGTAAGTGCATTTGCTGGGACTTTAATAATAAATGTGGGCTGACCATTCTCAGGGAAAAATTTCTCCCTCAAATCCGGGACTTCGTAGTTTCTAGTTCTAGCTTCTGAGTTCAGATGCCTTCCATAGGCTGTGACCTCAAAGGCAACTCGTAGGTTTAAATTGCATTTTGAGCTGTCAGCAAGTCTGATGGAGTGTATTTGGGGGAGAGGGAGGAGAATCAGAGTCATGAAAGAGTTGGCGAGCCCTGCGGAGCTGTGGATGAACTCTGGGGTGGGAGTTTAGCGTGCCGAGTTCTGGATTGGGCTCTCCTGGGTGAGGCTTCTGGTCCTAGTGTCTCATGGGCAAAACCAGGGTGTTGTTGGGAATGGGCTCTCCATGCCCCCTTTAGTTGTGGCAATGTCAGGACCGAAGGCCACAGGGAGGATTTCGGGTAGTGTTTGTGCTCCTTTTTCACCACTTTGGAAAGTGGAGCAATGCAGGTTTCTGGAAAAATGACCAATTGTTCCTAATGGGCAAAGTCCTTTACTTTCCGACCAATTGATACATGTTCACAAAATCAATATTTTTCCATAAAGGTGTGTGTTTTCTGGTGTTTCAGGCAGGGTTAAAAAACAAGAAAGTGCTCTGGCTCCTTCCATGCACTGAATAGCTGCCGAGCTGCCTGCCCTTCGCAGGCTGGATGCTGGACTGGTAATTACTCAAGCCTCTCAGCATCCCGTGAGGCACCCCCTTTTGTGAATGAGAAACAGAAACACTGAGAGGTTGAGGAGTGGAGGCTTGTGTGCTTTACCACTCTGCTAGTCTCTCTTCTCTGAGTCCTAAGCTCTTGGCTACATGGGATCCCTTTCTTGATCTAAGAATACGCTGCTGGGAAAATGCACTGTGTTTGAAGGGAAAAGCAAAACCCCAACAGATTCCACGTGGTGAGAAAGTCCAGTCCCTCTGCCCAGCTGGGACAAACCTAGGTACGAAGCAGCAGCTCTGAACAGCTGAATCCAGGAGCAGGCTTCCTGCCACCCACCCATAGCCTCCTGGTGGCGGTGGGGGGGGCCTTGTGGGTGGGGGAAGGCAGGGGGTGGGCCTGTGGGGCCAGCCGGGTGGACCTTTGGTTTCAGGCCCTTCTAGGAATATTAGCACAGTGCTCTCAATGTCCAGTGATGGGTGGTGGGATTTCATCCTTCCCACAAAGACTTGTTCACACATTTATTAATGAATTATGAAGCATGATGTTTAGAGCCATTTTCCTGCTAAAGAATAATCCTCAAGTCCATGAAAACGAATCAGTGCCCCTCCTAACTCCCTTTCAAAATCTTCCTCCCCACCAACGTAGCTGCTGGGTTTGTGCCCTGGGACTGACTGAGGTGTCTTGCTTGGGCCCCCACTCTTTGTTTTTCCCTCCACACAAGTTAATTTTCCCAGGGTTAGGCGGCGGAGGTTCACTATGGACACAGCATTTTCCTGCAAGATATTTTCTGAAGCCACCAACAGCCTTTTGGTTTTCAGAATTCTTATTTAAAGAAATTTGCATTAATAGCTCTTTGGGCCCCCTCATTTACATACATGTTTGAAAGGGCAGGGGCTTGGGGAATGCGATGAAAAAAACCATGAATGTGTTGGCGATGTGTGCTCTGCAGGGATGCCCACGACTTTGAAAAAAGTAGAAATTTAACTTCCAGTTATCTCAATATGTTTCCGTGCAGTTACGGAATCTGGGAAAAGAATAAATGCTGTCAATTTTTTCTTACTTTTGCCTCATATGATAGAGAACAACGTTACTAGTTTTTGGTTTTCCGGAAGAGAAGAAAGTTTTTTTTGTGTCATGGTTTTTCTGGGGGTGGGGGACACAGGGTATTAATTAAGACCCAATAGGGAATGAAGTGGAATGTGTTCTAAGGAGCCAAAAATGTTTAGCAGTTAGTACTGGATCTGATTGGGTGCAGTCCCCTACAGGCAAGATTTCTTTGAGTTTATGATTCTGAAAAAGAGAGGCCTATGGGGCAAAATACAATTATTTTTAACCAGTGATGTTTTGTATTGTTCAGAAATTAGGTTGTATCAATGACATTTGCTAAATCCTGTTGAGACATGAATATAAGTGTTTTGTGTTTCATATAGTAGATCCTAGGGTAATTACTGACCCACAAGTGTAAATTGTTCCAAGTTTTAAAATGAAAAAAAAAAAAGACAAGGAATCATGCCGCCATATTTTTTAAAGGAATATGAAAAATAAGATGTAAATTTGAAGGGCATGAAGATTTATTTAGACTTGTTGAATCTGACTTACACTGGGGTCCTCCCCCACAAAGGAGTTCATGCTTAGAATTCTGAATTTCTCTAATTGAAAATTAGCATGTCCTTTAATTATGAATGTAGGTGACAAACCACATAACATTGGCAGGCCTATGATTTGTCACCAGTAGAAATCATAGATATTTCTATAGCACACTAAAATTGTTTCAGATATGTCAAAATATGATTTGCTTCACTACTTCAAAATTATGGTGGTTACTAGACTGGCCCCTAAATTTTGTTTTAAGTGCTTTAAGATATAGTAATATCTGTCATTGCTACATATTACTATATAAAAAATAAAAAAAATTTTATAACCATATTTCAGCATAGTTGGTTTCCTTTTTATCTTGGGTATTTCATGTCCAGCATTGAAAAACATGATTCTGAGAAGAGGTTCAGAGACTTCTCCAGACTGCCACAGGGGACCAGGGCACAGAAAGCAAAGATCGTTCATCTTCATCCCTTCATCCCTTCTCTGCTATCAGACTGGAGGGACAGTAGGTGTGTGTGGGGAGGAGGGGGACATGGGAGGTCCTGGCCCTGTGCACACTGACTCACAGGCCATGCAGTTTGGGGCAACTGACCTCTGAGGTTGTGTGTTCTGGTTTCTAAAATGGTGATGGCAATAATAATAACGTTGCTGTTTCTAGGACGTCCAACTACATCCTGCTCACATAAGTTACTCAAAATGACTTCCAACTTTCCTTTTCTGCTAAGCTAAGCTGAAGGCAGATGGAAATTTCCAGTAGCTCCTAAATATATGTTCAATTTGATAAAAATAAAATTACCTTCGAGGTCTAAGAATTACTAAGATGTGAACTGAAACTATTGTAATTGTGTGTTTAAAAGAAACAGAACCTATCTTCTTTTCCTCTAGTCTACATGTGGACTCCATCCACCAACTCATCTACTGAAATCGTCCTCCGTTTTTGCTGGTAACTTGTACTGTCCAGGCCATTGGCTCTCAAAATGTGGTCTTTGGGCCAGTAGCATAGCATCGTCTGGGAGCTTGTTACAAATGCACATTCTCTGGTCCACCCTAGACTTCCTGCAAGTCAGAAACAATGGCAGTGGGGCCTGGTGATCTGTGTTTATCAAGACTCTCAGGTGATTTTAATGTTCCTTAAAGTGTGAGATCCTGTGCTTAAATCATCCTTTATCCTACCACCGACTCTGGGATTGAATAAAATTGGAGGCAGCTGGTCTCCACCACGTGCTTGACTCTTTACTCCTTGCTCTTAGTTTTACCTGGGATGATCTCAGCTTTTGACCTATTTGAGCTTGCCTTGGCTTTTGGACCTTCTGGCTTTTTGGGATTTATCTTTGAGAATGAACAAACCTTACTCTCAGACTACTTTTCTTTAACACCGCTGCAGGTAAAAGTGACCCTCATTAGCTGGATTCCAACAGTGGGAGCGGAAGCTGGGAGGTAGAGGTGTGGATTGGATAAGATTAAAGTGAGTAACTCATTCTCAGTTCCTCTTAGCTTCACCTTTGCCCTTGGTCTTCATTCACCTCTTTTCTGCCCCAGTCCATTGGTGTGAGGCAGGCTCTTTGTGGGTTGAAATTGGCCACAATGGGAGCATTCAGACCATGGGAATCACAAATGCTACAAATCAAGGTATTTTTTTGTTTGTTTCTTTGTTATCTGAAGAGTTGATTTATGAGCACACCACTGAATGCATGATTTATATCATAATTGGCACTAGTTAGTGTGAACTTGGGAATGTCACTCAACCTGTCAGCTATCACTATACAAAACCGAGAACACATAATAGGTCTAAATAAGAGAATGGAAATTATACCTAATTCAAAGATAATGATATTTAATGTTTTAATTCATTTCTTCCATGCTATGCATTTTGTTTAAATATTTGAGATTATATAATTTGGTATCCTTTTGATCACCCACCATCATATCATAAGCATTCTTCTGTGTTTTTATTAAAAGTATTTGAAAACATGTTTTTTAATGGCTATATAATATCCCACTCTTGGGATGAAACACTTCACCTGATTTGCATTATAAATAATGTTACAAGGTCTCTCTTTTTTTATGCATTTTAAGTGTTTTCTTAGGTTATATTCCCAGGAGAAAAATTACTAGATCAGCTTTTGAGGCTTAAATACATATTTCCAAATTGTTTTCCAAAATGTTTGTACTAGTTTGTATCCCCTCCAGTGGAGAGGGAGTAACTCCTTTTAGTTACTATGTTGACCAAATCTAGAGCTCTGTTTTAACTTAGAAACCAGCATTTTGGCACATTGCATTTGGATGTCTGTTTGTTGTCTGATAGCTTTAGAAGGAGACAACCAAATTTGGAGTGTTACTAAAAAAATGTTGGTATCAAGACAATTCCTTAAGCTCTACTGATGGAGGGAGGTTGGCCAACTTGAATAAAAATGATGGTCATACTCTTTTAATGTGCCAATCTTTCGTAATTTGAATGCATTGCAATGAAAGTTGAAATGTGGGTAGAGGTTTTGCATATGACCATATTGAATGAGGGTGACTGTGACACATGGTTTATCCCAGAGCAGCAGTGGCTGGGGAAGTTAACCACCATACTTTATTCCTCTATTGTCGGAAACAATGTAGCCCTCCTCTTCCATCCAGGTGGTGGTAGGTGGGTGGGCCCTGAGAAACAGGAGTGAGAGAGGGGGATGTAGCCAAGCTTGTACCCTCCTTTTATTTATTACAAATTTAAAAGAGCAGCACCTTTTATTGTTTTATTCTTTTTACAAAAGGAATGTATGCTTAACATAAGAAATTTCAAAAATACAATCTAAAATAAACATGACTCAAAAAAATAAAATAAGAATTACTCATCAGTTGTATTCTTCCAGTCCTTTTTCCTGTGCACCTGTGTGTACATATATATAGTTTTTATCTTTTGCGTATGCAATTTTAGACCAAAAAAGCATGCTGTACAAGCTGTTTTATACTCTCCTTTTTTCTTCCTTTTACTCCCTTTAAACTGAAGAGACTGTAAATACCTCTCCATGTCATTTAATAGCCTCCTAAGCATCCTCTTAAATGTTTGTCCAATATTCTATATATGGACATACTATTTTTATTTAAGCCATCCCTTATGCTTGGATACTTCTGCATCATGTGTTTTACATTATTGTCAATAATACTTTTTATCCACCGAACTCTGGGTTTTATAGCTAGCAGCCTTGTTTGGGAACAGTTCAGAGAGAAGCTGACTCAATTCCAGAAGGTCCCAGTTGACCGACTCCAAGATGGATTGTTGTGCCTGCCCTTTTCATTTCTTCTTTTCTCTCTAATCATTCTCCTCTCCTCCTCTACAGATCTAGGACAGAGAGAGGTACAGGGCTCTCCATCTTCCCTGCTCTCTCTGACTTCTCTTCATCCCAGGAGCCTACAGAGCCTAAGGCTGAGATAATTCTAACTATACCATGCAGCCTCCGTTCCCCATTTGTTTAAAGTAATTAGGGGCACTATTACACAGTAAGATACTAGTATGAGGATTAGGTGAGAAATGACAGTCTCCTGCCTGACCCCTGCCAGCCTCCAATTATATGTCACTCCTCAGAGATAACCAGTTACAATTGCTTAACTTGTTTCCTTCTTTCTTTTTTTTTTTT